>NW_027109686.1:115303-115664 GCF_000696795.3 Halyomorpha halys
GAGGAAATAGAGACAAGGTTGGAAACCGGCCAAGGACGTAGTCATTAGTTACACTATTCTCCTTTCCACCCCATCCTTAAATAATTTGATAAAATTTCTGGTTTTGGTAAAATTTATTTTGGGTACTATTAAACTTAAAGAGCCTTTAAGGTATAGTACAAAAGCCCAAGCGGAGAAAAAAAGGCTATTTCTCCCTAATTTTTTAGGCTGTTTGAAAACCTTAAAATAAAACATTGATTTGAAAGGAATATGATCCGGGTATGGTCAAAAAAACTCAAATAGTAGATAATTTTACTATTTTATTGAGCCAACGTTTCGCCCCACGTTGCAGGGCTTCGTCAGGGCTAAAAAAGATACAAAC
>NW_027109686.1:116290-123485 GCF_000696795.3 Halyomorpha halys
ATCTCAAAAACCATTTGACGTACAGATGTCCATTAGCACTCAAATTAAAGCTAGTTTAATAAGCTATAAAGTAGTTTATGGTCTTCGTAGGAGTAATAGTTTTTATGAAATTTGCTAAAATAAATTGATTTATTGTTGTTCGGACAAATTTTCATTTGCCAAATTTATATTCGGATATGAATATCAAAAAAACTACTACCCCTACGAAGATAAGTGTCATAAACTACTTTATAGTAAGTTAAATTTTCTTTATTTTAAGTGTTGGCAGATATATGTCCGTCTTATGGGTCTAGAGATATATTTTTTCAAAAATAAAGTTCTAACATAATGTTTTTAAAATATAGAGCTCCGAATAACAAATCTATGTTTTTTTTAAGGTTTTGAAACAGCCGCCATTTTATATTTCACCTACCTATACTTGGCAGACTCATCAATTTTGACTAGTAATTATATATAGTTTTCATTAAAGTAATCAAAAATTGGGGTGAGATAATTGCCTTTTTTGTCCTCTTGGACTCTTGTACTATTTGGCATAAAGGTTTATATAGTAGGAAAATAGTCCGGGTGACGGTCAATAAATGCACTAAAATAGTAGAATAAACTATTTGATGCTAACCAACGTATCGCCCCACATTGCAGGGCTTCGTTAGGGCTGTCTCGATGAATGAAGAATGACAACGTTTTATAGTTCCCAAGACATTGAGTGTGGAATAAAAAATTAAAATAAAATGTCGATGTTTTTCTCGAATAAAATAAACCTCCGGTTGTCTGCTGAGGTCGAAGGTTTCCAATGTCAATCTAAATCTAAACACCATATCATAAAATCAGAACTCATCATTTTTTCCATTTTTTTTCTTAGAATATATTGTTTTTACCCGGCCAACATTCTTTATTCCAGCAAGTAAGAAGAAAACTAAAAAAAAAAAAAAGCGAATGAAATGGTAAATGAGGATATGGTCAGAGTCGCGGTGAAGAAAAACAGAAAATAGTTTTCAACCATTGATTGATAAGTAACGTTTCGACCCACAGGTGTTCATCAGGCCTGGATGATAAAGATATAGAGTATGTAAAGGTTATCTTTACATACATAGAGTACAAAAGTGACATCTAAATAATGCAGATTTGTGGGATTTGTTGGAATTTATTTTAATCCTCCAGTTTTGGTCCTGATGAAGGCTAGAAATTCTGGCCGAAACGTTGGAACTATTAAATAAGTTATTTAAACTTATTTGTGTTATATTTTGGCCGCACCCCCAACCATCTTCTCCTCCTATTCTTATTTTTAAATTCCTAGTAGGAAATTCTTAGTAGGAATTTAAAGATCTAATGTTGTTATATCTTTTGTTCTATAGCCCTGATGAAGACCTGAAACTCAGGTCGAAAGGTCGGCATAAAATAAATAAATATGGTTTTGTTTATTTATGTTGTTCTTTGCTGACCGCACCCCCCGACAAACTTCTCCAATCAAGATTTGTGTCATTCACCAAATTCATATTAAATCTAAAAACTCTTCCAGTAGAAGATTATTATTTATTATTATAGGCTTATTACTTATTATTTATTTATCTCGATAGATCGATTCAAATATCGAAATTTTCTACTTTTAGTAAAGACATTTCTAGATACACAGTTTACTGCAGCTTATTATGGATGTTATGGTCCATATTTGACCCAATGTTAATTTTTCCTTTTAAATAATTCTATTTTAACTGACTGATATCGAGAACATTACATAACCTATATTTTTTCTCCGATATCAACAAACCTACTAACAGGGAACTTTTTAGGTCACCGGAAGCTGAACCTCGGTTTCACTCCTTTCTTCTCTGCAATTCTTCGGAGCATCATCTCACGGTATAAGTATTCGGTCGCGTTATAAAAATAGTCAGTTTTAACAGAAAGGTTATTTCGTGAAACGACTTTATGAAATCAAATACATTTTTTTCAAATAATCAATAAATAACCGATCTGCATGACAATAATTAGGTCTATCTAGACATACGAAGTTGAACTTTGGTGCTCTACTAAAACATCGAATTCCTCTCGTATTCAATCCTTACAATCCAAAATAGTTTGTCACAAATAGAATCATACATACAGACCTTAATGTTCCATATATAACCAATCTAGCACGAACCAGAGATGAATCCTTCCATTAAAAACTCCTTTACCACTCAACCCTATACTAGTTTCTAACCTTGCTTCCTTTCCCATTCCATACAATCCTCCAAAGTGCCTGAAAAGAACATGGCCTCGAGATCTTCTAATGTAAAACAGTGTTTAGAGTGCTCTCAATAGATAATTTCTCTATATTACTGTGCCTGTATCATATTATTATGATCTTAATTAACATTTACTAGATGTATTATTATGTACAGTTATAATAAATAAATGAATAAAGTCTTCCTCCATTGTTGAAATATAATGGATATGTGTATGTATGAGTAATATTAGGCCTTGAGATGAAATTATTCCTTGTTCATTTGAATATAGCCATTTTTTTATTATTGAGGATAACAATACGTCCTCTTTCCACATAGCTAAGTGTATGTTAAATCGTATTATTGTCATAACAACCATGGAAAAACTGTAATTATCAATAGAGAGTAGATAGTTGACCCTGGATATGTATAAATGAGAATATGGTTGGGTTGAGGTCAGTGAAGAATACAAATAAGTAAAAACTTCTTCATTAGTGCTAATGTTTCGGCCAGAATTTCTAGCCTTCATCAGGGCTAAGAACAAGAAACAAGATAACAACCAATGAATAAAAGGAATTACAGAATAATTAGATAATATGAAAACAGCAGGCAATATACTTACATAAATAGTGTTGATATATAATCTAAATATTACAAGAAGATAAGGGAACTCTGAGAAAATTAAGAAAGAAAGAAGAACAAGAAAATAATATGCATATCATAATTAGATTTTGATAAATAGATTCTATTGGTACATGTACTCCCTAACCACTCAAACCTATATCAGTTTCTAACCCAGCTTCCTTTCCTATTCCAGACAATCCTCCCAGGTGCCTGAAAAGAACATGGCCTCGAGACCTTCTAATGAAAAAATATTAGATTGCTACCAATGGATAGTTGCACAACATGTCTGTACTACTCCATTGTGATCTTAAATCATATTTACTAGATTTATTTTTATGTATAGTTATAAATAATCATAAAAAAATATTTGTTGGCATACAAAACAATATGTAATCAATTAAATGATAGTAAATATCATAAAAAAGAGAGGATTAATAACAGCTCATTATTATCTGTAAACATAAACCTATTAAACAATACACGTACACTAATCCAACTTTGAATTTCCGAAATTATAAAAATGAACTTTTTATCGGAAATGACCCAATATAATACTCCATAAATAAATATATAAAAAATATGGCTAAAAAATAATAAAATGATTATTGATAAAGGTATGTTATGATTTTTTTATTTAATGTGATTTACAACTGTACAAGTAATAAATACAGTAAGTAAATATGTTGTACCTTTCATTTACTCTTGAAAATCTTGGAAAGGAACCACCCATTGGTGGTACTTCAAACATAAATTTAAATTAGAAGGTACTGCTATACAAGATCCGTAAATTCCTACCCCCTATGTATTATCTCATTATCCGTTCTTATCTCTCAGAAAGGTTATTTCAAGTAAATCACAACAGCGCTTATTCATCCCTGTTTCCTCAGTCTGCTGGTGTACCTCAGGGTAGTATCCTTGGTCCTATCCTTTATACAGTTTTTACAGCTGACATCCCAACCCATCCTAACACTATTCTCACCACGTATGCCGATGACATATGCCTATTTCAGTGAATAATGATCCTTCCATTTTATCCCAATCCCTCCAATCTCACATCACCACCCTTTAAGAATGGTGCCAAAACTGGAGGATTAAAATTAATTCCAATAAATCTAACCAAATCACATTTATCCTTCGTTGTAAACCCTTGACTTATTGCCCTACAGTATCCTTTATAATACCCCCTTTATTCCTTTCGAGCAGATCCGTTACTTAGGACTACATCTGGACAAACGACTGACATGGAATCCTCATACAAGACTAAAAAGACAAGAAACTGTTCGTCGATTCCGACTATTACAACATTTACTAGACAAACGGTCTGAATTACCAATCTATTACAAAAGACTGATCTACACGACTCTTATAATAATAAGGCTTATCTGGACGTACGGAGGTGAGCTTTGGGGCTCCACCAAACCATCAAATTCCTCCTGAATTTGTCACAAATCAAGTCATCCATCAGGACCTCAATGTCCCCTATGTTGCCGATTTGGCCAGAACCAGATACCAATCCTTCTATAATAAACTTCCCAACCACCCAAACCAACTCGTTTCTAACCTGGCTTCTCCTTCACTACCAAATAATCCTCCTAGGCGTCTGAAAAGAAGATGGCCTCGAGATCTTCTCCTTTAGAATTGTTTTAGGAGTTCTATCAATGGGTAGATTCTCCACATGTTTGTATCATGTCATAATATCACTTACAGCAAATTTACTTGATGTGTATATATGTATACAATTGTAAATAACAAATTATTATATGAAAATTAGAAGGTCTCGTGGCCATCTTCTTTTCAGACGCCTCACAGGGTTATCAGGGATTGTTAAGGATGGAAGATTAAAAATTAATGTGTTAGGATGGGTAAGGAATTTGGAACGAAAAGATGCATATCTGTTTTGGGCCAAATCTGCAACGAATGGGATGTTAAGGTCTTTGTGGATGAGTTTATTTGTAACGTAATAAGGAGCATCAAGGATTTTACGTAGGATTTTGGATTAATGTTGTAATTAAAGAGAGCAAAAATATACACATATTTATTTTTTACTAAGAATCATCATTAAAAGTGTAAATTTTACGAAATTATTCCGACAATATGTGACCTCGTGAATTATATCATTAGGAAAACCTTATGATAGTACCCTCGAGATACTTTCGATTCTTATTATAGTACACCTTTCAAAGTCATTTATATTAATTGGAAAATTTAAATTTTTTAAATAATTTCTTGGACTTTTTCGACGTTTTGGACCATTTAATGGTCATCTTATTATAGTGCAACTGAAACATGTAATTGAAGATGTGAATAAATTACAAATGTAATTATTCTGGTTGTGGATAGGAATGGGTTTGTGGCCACAATGACCGATCAACATGTTTGCCAGTTGAGCAACTTAACTCTTGATAGATAAGACCCAAAGGTTAGAGAAAATCTTTAATTAATTAAAACATTTATTTGATGGCAATTCTAAAACAGGGTTAACTTAACACAAACGTTTGGATTATACACACGTACTTTCAACAATCTACGTATCGGCAACAAATTTAAGCAAACTTATACTACCCAATGTAAGTAACCTATCCACACGCTTGCGCATGCGCAAATTTGCCATTTTTCTACAAATGTCCAGAGACAATTTTAGTATAATTTTCAACTATATAAACTAGAAAATAGAGTTGAGCTCATTTAAAACGATTATAACAAATAATTCAGATAGTTCAGATTTGAATAAAATAAATCGATTCATTATGATGTTTTATGATATTTATTTTTTTTAAAATCGATATTTGTGACGTCAACACCCGTTCATACCATGCTAATAACCTGGATTATTAAAATTTATAAATGGAAACATCAGTAGATTGAAAAAAGCTTTATTTTTCTTTAGTTTTATACTTTAAATTTTTTTATCAAGAATATTACGATCATATGAAATGTTGTTTAATTTAATTTTTTTAATAGATCAGCCGTTATAATAAAATGTTTAGTTAAGTAGATATAGCCTAGAAATTATATGTAACTAATTTTGGTTTTTCAAAAGGTAAAAGTGAGTTGAACAAAACTGCATGGTATACCAAATTCATTTTTAAAACAGATTTCCTTTTTTTTATTTTATAAAAAACCAATAATCTTTTGGATTCAAAAACGGGAAAATGGTAAGTAGGCCAAATATTAAATCCTTATCATCGATTATCTATAAGGTACAAATCGAATTATATTTTAAAAATTAATAATAGTTTTATAAATAATTTATAACTATTCAAAGATTTGTTTGTTTACTTGTTGAATAGAGGGAGTGTGTAGCTCACTGGTAAGGCACTGTGCTACTTAGTCCAAGGATCCGTATTCGAATCCGGCTTTAGCAGATCATTATTTTCTGTTTCACTGCAGCAGTTCAGGAGCCCTCCAGGGTAAAAAATTTGGCAATCCAAAGTGATTCTGACCTACCTCCTTTCACAACCGTTGGTCTAGTATAGTAGTACCTTACAATGTTATGATCTTCTGGCGCTTCATGGAGTGTAGCAGTACAGATTGGTTTTTGGTTTTTATTTCTTATTATGTATAATAAAAAATCTTCCGATGTTATTGTAATTATCAAACCATGTAGAGGTTCCTTAAGGTTTTCATTTTTTTAAGATGCGTTCCAATCTCAAAGTCATCAAATAAATATTGAGACTGTTTTTTTTTTCTTTTTCAGCGGGAAGTGATTTCAGTACACACAGGGCAGGCTGGGGTGCAGTTGGGGGACTGCTGCTGGGAGCTCTACTGCATAGAGCACAAGTTGGACCCCAGGGGGAGCTTGTCCCCCGTCAGGGGTACCGATCCTCCCAGCGACACCTTCTGCGATGGCTTCAACTCCTTCTTCATGGAGATGCAGACAGGAAACTTTTCTCCGAGGGCTGTCCTCGTGGATCTTGAGTCGACGCCTATAGGTAAGTAGTAGCTTAGAGTTTTAAAAACTTCCACAATTCAGGAAAATTTATATATATATTCGATCCTGCCGTCCATTGTACATCTCAGTAATCCTTCAATTTAAGTCCTCGGTGCATTCCCGCAATATCCGCTCACGGCCGTAAGACTTGATGCCTATGTAACTGCCCATCGAACCGCAGCCTCTTCCCTATGGAATTCTATTCCCTCCTTTATTGGTAGTTCTAATACCCTCCCAATCTTCAAATCCCGTATCTTGACTACTAGTACAAGAGCTAGGAATGCTAGGACTAACTTTGAATGCTTATAGTACAAGAGCCCAAGAGGAGAAAAAAGGCAGTTATTTCACCCCAATTTTTGATTACTTTAATGAAAACTATGTATAATTAGTAATCAAAATTGATTAGTCTGCCAAGTATAGGTAGGGGGAATAAAAAATG
>NW_027109686.1:125335-127958 GCF_000696795.3 Halyomorpha halys
CTTATAGTACAAGAGCCCAAGAGGAGAAAAAAGGCAGTTATCTCACCCCAATTTTTGATTACTTTAATGAAAACTATGTATAATTAATAGTCATACAATTATAATCATATAATTGATGAGTCTGCCAAGTATAAGTAGGGGGAATAAAAAATGGCGGCTGTTTCAAAACTTTAAAAATAATTATTTTTTTATTCGGAGCTCTGTATCTTAAAAACTACCAACAACACTAGAAAATCTAAGAGAACATTATTTGAAGAGTAAATTTGCTGAAATATTAGCCCTAAAAGAGCTTTTTAAGTGCAATAGTTCTCGAGATATAGCTTTTTAAAAAGCAAAATTTCTTAAAAATCCTCTGAAAGATTAGTAGTTAGTTAATTTATTTTGAGAAATCTATATCTCAAAAACCATTTGACGTAAAGATTTCTATTAGCACTCAAATTAAAGCTAGATTAATGAACTATAAAGTAGTTTATGATCTTTATCTTCGTAGGAGTAGTAGTTTTCATAATATTTGCTAAAATAAATTGATTTATAGCTGTTCGGACAAATTTTCATTTGCCAAATTTATATCCATATGTGAATATCATAAAAACTACTACCTCTACGAAGATAAGTTCTATAAACTACTTTATAGTAAGTTAAATTTCCTTTATTTTGAGTTTTGGCAGACATATGTGCGTCTTATAGATCTAGAGATATATTTTTATTAAAAATCCAACATTTTATATGTATAACTAGAAATTAACATTTTGTGAATTTATTTTATCAAAAACTACTATTCCTACAAAGATAAACATTATGAACTATTTTATAGTAAATTTAACTAGCTTTAATTTGAGCGCTGACAGATATCTGTACGTCCAATGGTTTCTGAAATAAAGTTTTTCATAAATCAAACTTATTGTCAAAAATATCATGAAAAATGCTATTCATAAGAAGGTAAAGGTCATAAACTACTTTATAGCTCATTAAACTAGCTTTAATTTGATTGCTAATAGACATTTGTGCGTGAAATAGTTCCTCAGATATATATTTCTCAAAATAAATTAACTAACTACTGATTTTTCAGTGCATCTTTTATGAAATGTTGCTTTTTAAAAAGCTATATCTCGAGAACTATTGGACGTAAATAGTTCTATGAGGGCTCATATTTTAGAAAATTTACTCTACTTTAAATGATATTATCTTAAATTTTGTAGTGTTGTTGGTAGTTTTTAAGATATAGAGCTCTGAATGAATTTTTTTTTTTTTCAAACGTTTTGAAACAGCTGCCATTTTTAATTCCCCCTATATATAGTTGGCAGACTCATCAATTTTGGCATACACATATTATCTTTAACTACTTCACCGATATTTATTTATCCTCACAATTCTACTGCCATTATTTCGTTCTTTTTTATAAAGAATATAGTATAAAACACCTACGTTAGTTCCTTTTATTTGTTTAGTAAGCATTTGAGGTACTTGGGATTTGTGGCAAGTAGAAAGGGTGAGGATCAGGTTTTAGCACCCAAAAGGGTCCAGGACAATGGATAGAGCAGGTAGGTGAGAGGAAAGGTGTTTCACGTACGAAGGGATTCATTGTAAGGGCTGCACCTGGTTTCCAATGTAATGAGGGGGTAACTAGTCCCTACTCTATATTCTATATATAGAATGTTCCTTATTCATCTGGAATGCATTGGGATAGTCTAGTATAAATAAATAAAAATAAAAATTTGTAATAAAAAAAATAAAAATAAATATATTAGTAAATTCCTTACTATTAATGTACTAAGATTGTATGCTATGCTGCTGTTTCTGTCAGGCCAAACATGTTTACGAATACCGAAATTGTGCTTAGTAATAATTATTTAAAAGAAAGATTTCGGATTGCTAATTTTTATTGAGTAATTATTTCTGATATATATATGGCCCTCTTACAGCAAGACTCCCATATAAGAAATCTCATCACCAATGCGCTCGTTGCTAGCTGGAATACAATGTTCCAATAAATCACCTAGCCTTCACAAATACATTCCACGAATAACATTACATAATCACAAACCAATACACATTGATACAATTCCTTACAAAACATGGTAACACAAAATATTACTTGAAACGATTTAATATTATGACGACTGACAAGTGCACAATTTCAGACATATACTTTATGAATATAAACTATATGACCGACAAAGAGTTTAGCCAATACAGGATGTAATACTGAAACAAGGAAATTGGCCTGAACCAGAACACATACTTTTTACTAGATTTAAGACAGACTTGCTAAAATTAATAAAACAAATGGACTTTGACCAGCTGACTAATTATAGAAGGGCAATCTAAAACCTCTTGTTTATGTTTGGTATATTTCTTTTTTATCTTTACTACTTTTTTGTTTTTATTCCTCTTTTTTTTTATTATTAATTAATTATGTGTTTTGTTTTTGCTTTACTTTTTTTAAAATGTTATAATCAATGTAACAAATTATATATGCTCAAATATTTTGTACTCTAAACATATAATATATGTAGTATGCCTTTCATGGCATGGAACATGTATAAAAGAAATAAACTATCTCTTTATGGGGTTACCATTAAGAGAAGGTAAAAAATATACATATATATATTTTTTTAAAAAT
>NW_027109686.1:128008-129774 GCF_000696795.3 Halyomorpha halys
AAACATAAAGGCTTATACAACAAGTTGCTGAGAAAATCCGCTAGGGGCTCTTATGCATTTAACGTTTAACATGACTTCAAATAGGGCTGCTCACAATCCTATAGTTATAACATTTAACATGGTAAAACATATAACATTTAACATGGTAAAACATATAACATTTAACACATCATGAATACCCCTAATATTTACACTATCGACCTGAGGATCCCTGAGCCCACTCTATCCCCCACGTGTGAGGGGTAGAGCAGATTTTTGAGATCGCAGCGCATCCCACTCACCGCGTCACTGGTAATGAACCAGTAAAGCTTTTCTAAGATATAAAAAAAAAGAAAGGAAAAAGAAAAAATAAGGGAGTGTATAGTGACTATTAAAAAAATTAGAATTTGATTTTTCGATGGAAATACAAGTTTTAAGATGTCCTCATCTTATAAATAAAAAATGGCGGATGTTTCAAAACGTTAAAAATAATAATTTTTAAAATCGGATGGACTATATTTCCACAACTACCAACAACAAAAGAAAATCTAAAAGAGCATAATTTAAAGTAGAGTAAATTTGCTAAAATGTAAGCACTAATAGAGCTATTTACGTTCAATAGTTCTCAAGATTAAGCTTTTTAAAAACCAATATTTTATAAAAACATTGTATGGAACGTACTCAAATATCAGTAGTTAATTAATTTATTTTGAGAAATCTTTATCTCAGGAACTAGATGTCTATTAGCATTCAAATTAGAGCTAGTTTAATGAGCTATAAAGTGGTTTATAACATTTATTTTCGTAGGATAGTAGTTTTCATGAAATTTCCTAAAATAAATTGATTTATAGTTGTTCAAATTTTCATTTTTTCAAATTTATTTTCATATGTGAATATCAAAAAAACTACTACCCCTACGAAGATAAGTGTCATAAACTATTTTATAGTAAGTTAAAATTTCTTTATTTTGAGTGTTGGAAGACATATGTGCGTCTTATGGGTGAGACATATGAGACCCATAAGACGTAATAGTTTAACGTAAATAGCTCTATTAGGGCTCATATTTTAGAAACTTTACTCTACTTTAAATGATATTATCTTAAATTTTGTAGTGTTGGTGGTAGTTGTAAAGATATAGAGCTCCGAATAAAAAATTAATTATTTTTAACGTTTTGAAACAGCTGCCATTTTTTATTCCCCCTACCTATACTTGGCAGACTCATCAATTTGGACTAGTAATCATACCTAGTTTTCATTAAAGTAATCAAAAATTGGGGTGAGATAACTCCCTTTTTTCTCCTCTTGGGCTCTTGTACTATAAGCATTCCAAGACAGTCACTTTGTACAGTGTAGTCCAAGGTAGCGGATATATTCGATAGTAAGAGGAACATTATTAAAGGATACTGTAGAACAGTCGGTAGGTATACGACGAAGAGGAAAGGTAATTTGATGGCATTGATTTTAATCCTGTAATATTGACAAAATCCTTCGAGGGTTGTGATATGGGGTTGGAGTGAAGGAAGATCAAATTAAAATGATAATTGTTTTTCTTAATTTTATAATTATTTATTAAATAATAATGAATCAATATAGAACAGTTAACAACCGTTATAATACAACAATTCGATAAACACCTTTTATAAAACACAGAATAACGATACTTGGAAGTTAATAAACCTTAACAAACAATTTTCAACGCCAAGAAAAGCATAGAAAAGTTAAGCCCGTTACATAATTAAAGTCACGGCTTGGAAAACAGTATAAAGTTAATTGCTTTAATAATGACT
>NW_027109687.1:0-10928 GCF_000696795.3 Halyomorpha halys
AAGCGAGTTAGATCTTATTCCTTCTTCTCTTTTTTGACATTTTGCTTTTGCCAATACTTAACTTATATATATATATATATATATATACAAGTTTTGCGATTATCTGGTGTGACATATGTTACACTGCAGAAAGCTGCTGCCTGAACAGAGACCCTGGGCGGTTCGGGTTGAGAAATTCTTGAGCGTCAACGTCATAAAGCACCGAAATGATACAAATTTTACTTGGGGGCCTCTATTGTAACCCCAATGAAGCGTAGTTATACCCAAAAAATTGTTAATTTTAAGAAAAACGTGGTAAAAAATTATTCACATTGGTGAATAATCATTTTGTGTGACTAGTAGTTCAGCCAACGTAAAATGTATCTGTTAAGATCCTCAATAGATTCCAATATTATGAAGTGGATTATAATTTTTTTTTAGTTGACAAAAAGCAAAGTAGATTTTGGAGGAAAACTAGTTGTCATTAAGAGTAATGGATCGGAAGTGAAATAATGTCAAAATGTAAGGAGGGTTTTGGAAAATAATACTTGTACAGTAAGTTCTGGAAAAGAAAAAAAAATCAAGAGGTTTTCCTATCATTTTACGAGGTTTTATAAACCCATTTTTACAAACATCGGATTCGGACACTAAATTAGAAAATGATGCCACAATCGACTCATGTGGGGGTTAGAAAATAGACGAACCAATTGTCTAGTAACTAGGTTACTGCAACTTGAAGGGTACCATATATAGTTATCCATTTTCCTTAGTCATTTAGTTTAGGAACAAGGAGTAATTTAAAAACCATATTTATTTTTTTTGTTTAGGATAGCTAGTGAGTAAACATCTGGTGGTTGGAAGTAAGTAAAGTAGTTATTGCCAAGACTGAAGATACCAAAGAGGAGCCTGTGACGGTAGCAACACGACCCAGGGGAAATCAGATGGCCCTTGCAATTGCCGCCCTGATCTCCGCTTCAAATCTGCCAAATATTTACTTATTTAGGCTTACACGGATTTATTTTATTGCTTTTACTTAGCTATCTTCTGCTGTTTCAGTGGTGAATTCATTAATTATTTTTGTTGTTATAAGACGTATCATGGCTTAACTCCAGCTATTAAATTATTTAATTCGGCATTATTGGTGACATCTAAATAATTAATTGCTATTTTTTAACACTAACTATAATTAGTATGATACAGGTATAGATATTTTATGCAATTTTGTTGTATTTTTATTCCGCTGGGAAATTCTAAATTAAACACCGTCGTTTGATAAATTAAGTCAATATTGGTGTTCCTAATGATTAAAAATTAAAAATGACACCTGTGTTATTTTCTATTCTCAGTTACAAGTGGAGAATAATATTTTTTTCATAGAAAAATTACATTGATATCATTATTGTAAAACTCATACCTTTTTAAATGAAATTCATATTTGGATAATTAAATTAGATAAATCAACTCAGTATTTACAAATATTAGTTGAACTTTGGTTTGTTAACTTAGATATTCGTTCTCTATTCATAGTTTTCATTATTATATTTAAAAATTTCATTTATTTTTATTTCAGAAAATTCTTCTTTAACTAACTTTACTTATAACCAATTAGTACACACACGTTGTATATGATTTTCCTAAGGGATATCCACTTTTTAATAATATTACCGAACCAGAGAGCCCGAGGATTTTAACAGTAGGTATTTTCACTGTTGGGTTTATGGATGTAGGGATTTAGATCGCCGGACTTCTGAGCGTCGGGATTTGTACATCAGAATTTACGGGTGGTCCCTGTTATGTGTAAACCTTTGTCGTTAGTTAAAACTAACATTACATTAACAGTATCAGAAAAAATATTAGCTTTACTTAATTTGCCAGACAGCTTACATAATTAAAATTAGTTATTAACTTAACAATCATAAATATAGTATAAGCAATTTCACGGCTTGGGCATGATCGTTTGAAACTAGGACTCTTGTGTCAGAAAGTTGTAAGTAGGTAATCTACTTAATAAATAATATTGTTATACTGTAATAATCAGATACTGACCTGTTTCACCGTTTATCCTCCACTATTTTTTTTCAACCTCCTATCCTGCCTTCAGACCGAAAATTGATATATAATTGCTATGTATTGACAATCCGGGGTATTATTAAGGTGTTTCGTCATCTGCCCCTATACCTGGTCAGGGTTTTATACCTGGTCAGGGGTATCCTTCTGGGAAGCTTTTAGCATCCTCGGATGTGGAAACATTTGTATTAAGTTTGTCACATTACCAGAGGCCCCTTAGAAAATTAGATTGGCTAACCTTTAAGTATCGAAGCAGAAAATAGATTAGGACGAGGGACCAGAATCAAATTAACCAGGTGCAGGCCCTTCCTGGACAAGTCAAACTTTTTGTTACACATTCTCGGCCCTGAGGAGGGGGATGCCTGCCTCGGGTGTCTTCGGACATTGACGACCAATGAGATAAGAGATTTCAAAATAAGGTAACGCCCTAAAAGGAGTAGTGGGAGAAAAAGAGTAGGGTAACAAGGGCAGGAAAAGGAGACATTGCAGGACCAGACGGGACGAAGAGCAGACAGAGGACTCAACAGGAAGGCTTGGACGGGGAAGCACCACCACAGTTAGGATGCTGACTGAGACACCAGACGATGTCGTGAGAAGGGCCCCCAGACCTGGACATCCCTTATGAAACAGAAGACACCTACGGCACTACATCCCACGGCATCAGCAGCTATAAGTATAAATTAACTAATAAGTAATCATGTAATAATTTATATTTTATGGCAACCTTTATCTGAATCATTTGAATCATAACAAATTGTAAATAAATACTTAGTTTCTTTATGTAGTTTATATACTATTATATAACCCAACATATCACTCTTTATTATCCTATATAATCAATGGTAAGAACATTTTATAAATATAAAGGTATTAAATTCGTAAACTGGTAAACACACAAACAGCCTTTGGAAAGGAATCCAATTATAATAATAGTTTTTTAGGACTCAATTTATAATCAATTAATTAACTTATTTTTGGATAATTGCCTTCAGCGATTATCCTGGCATCCCAAGTGAATCAGCTACTAGTACATAGCATAATATTGCTTAATTCATTTATGTTTATCTTGAACGTTTCTGGAACATTCTGTCTTTTTCTGCTTCCAAAGAACCTGTACCGCTAAAACCCATGGATGGTCATGGGTTCAGTAATTTATGATTAATTTAGGAAGTAATGTCTTTTGAGCAATGGATTTTACATTGAAAATACACGGAAGTGATTGTTCAAGTTTAAGCCCTACCGCCAGGTTGTTACAGAAAAAAATAATTATCAGTCACAGCCGGTTTCGATATTTAATAAGCATTTTTTAGATTGTGCATAGTCAATTAGTTTTATTTCTAATTCTTTAATAGAAAAAAATGAAACAAATAAGTGCATTTTTTAAAATAGTTAGTTTACTCAACTTCACTCCAAATGATAAGTAAACCAAGTTTTGTTTAAAATAGAAATTTAATTTTTTGAATTTTCTGTTTAACAAAGAAAAATTAAATTAATTGGGTTAATAAAATTATAGAAAGGCTTATTTAAAAAGTAATTATGAATATGTTAAATTGTAGATGCCCAAGAAGGAGACTCCGTATCTCTAAAAAAGTCAATAACAAAAATAAATGAATTAATCGCTATTATTTTATTTTTATTTTTGACCTGATGGTCAAAATAAAAGGATTAAAGTAATATGTTATTATATGTTAATATAATTAATTAATTACTATATCGAAATGAAAATAGTACTTAACAGGTGAAACGGAAACTACGCATGCGCCCATTAGTCAAACTAGAACAAACCTTTTATTTATGTGGTTTTTGTCATTCTCAAATTCCTTTTGCAAATTAATAAATTAAATATTATATCTCCTAAAATCTTTGGCTTTCTAACGGTATATACCACGTCTAAATAACAACTGTTATTTCCGGAAATATGTTTTAAAGCTGAAAATCCTTACTCTATCACAAATCAAATCATCCATAAGGACCTCAATGTCCCATATGTTGCAGATTTGGCCAGAACCAGATAATAGTTCTTCCATAACAAACTTCCCAGCCACCCAAACCCACTTGTTTCTAACATGGCTTCTCCTTCATTACCCAATAATCCTCCGAGGCGTCTGAAAATAAAATGACCTCTAGAAATGTTATAGGAGTTTTGTATCTGGTCATTTTATTACTACTAACAGGAAATTTACATGTTGTATAAATTTGTTTACAGTTGTAAGTAACCATAAATAAATTATTTTTAAAAAAATGTAAAATAATTATATTTTTCCACTAATCTTCTAAAGCTAATAATTAAATCATCTCATAGCTTATATTCATTTTTGTTTCACTACTACTAAAAATGTGAAATCATAAATTTTCAAATAAATAACCTTTTACTCTACACTCCATATATTTGTTAGTGAAAGTAAAAATTATTAAATTAGATATTTATTAATTATATGATTATTATATAATACGTAAAAAATACTTATGTTAAGTTTTTTAAACGGATATGCATATTTTATCAGTATGTGAATAATGTTGATAAAAATTGTTTTTATTATAACGTTCTGAAAACTTAATACGAGAATGCTCAATTTACATATACGAGCTTCAAAGGATTATGAGAGAATTTATTTCATGGTTTGTTAATTAAATTCATGTTTTATTTTTATTTTGTTTTTTTAGTATTGGCTCCCTCCTTTTCACATAGCGCTCGCTAAATATAATCTTTTTTGACCTAATATATTTCCGGCCGTTGTTGGGTGAAAAATTGTCAACTGTTATATTGCCTGGATAAGGGTTATATTATAGCTGAAGGACTAAGACCATAACGGCACCTAGCAGGACCATCAGGGGGAGCTCTCTTAGAGTTGAGTACCCACTCAACCTATTTTATAGCGGACATCATTCTTCACGTTAGCCACATTCTTAGATTTCATTGGATTTTATAAATTAGTTATAACATGCCTCAGGGCATCTACTAAATCTGGACATAGTTATAATTAGCCATACTCATTTAAAAATTATTTTAGATTTTTGGCAGGTGCCTATAAGCGAATTAAAGGATGTTTTTGTTTCTAATCCAGCACGACTTTGGTGATTTCGAAAGCGAAAGAGAACTATATTTAGGTGAGTTCTCATTTCGTTCATTTATAAATATTTACTTCCTCTAATTCAAGGACACCCGACGATATTTTTTGCTCAATTTTCTTAATAGTTAAAATTAAATTTTTAATGTTGTTAACCATGCAGGAGAGAGAGAATATTAGATACCTTTCAACTCAATAGAAGATATTAATTCTCAATTGCCAACGCTTTGTAAAATGTCAGGAACATATAATGTATAACCATTAATTGATCCGGTAAATATTAAATTCACTCATAATTAAACTAATGACATTTGTCCCCTTCCTAATTAAGGATATTGCACTGCTAGTTCATTTTGTAAATTATGGATGTTATTTTACTGCTGTTTAAAATAATAATACATTATACCTAGAATGCATTTATTGTTTTGTTTTTTTAATATCAATAATCATTAATATTTAAATTAAATATATATAGGGGTAGTTGAGTAACTACGGGCACATAAAACAAGTACAAATGAAAAATACAATCTACAACATTTCTGCATGCATTTTACTCTGAAAATAAACTTAAGAACTTCTTTAGTTACACTAATTAAAATTAATAATAACATTGTTTTTTTAATACTATTAAAATTAGTATTATCTAAAATTGTTGACAACACTAAAGATGGTGGATAAATATTTGGACACCATCACATACGTTATTAAGTGACCCAAAGGTTTTTTTGGCCATACAAAGATCATATTTGCTATATTGATCTGATGCCTAAATATAAAAAAAATCTTCGTGGGCACAACCTTTGTATTCATGGCGTTATATCCTGTCTTATTCAAATCTATCTCTACATATCGTCACCTGATAATTATTATTGCCTTTACACTCCTGTGTTTCTTCAAACTCCTTTTTATATGGTGAAGATGTTATGATCCTAATTTTTTTTTTAAATTTATTTGTTGATATTTACAACTGTATAAAAAAATACAACCAGTAAATTTGATCATAATGACATAATGATATGATACAGGATGTAAAGAAACTACCCAGTAGTAGAACTCTAAAAACAGTTTACAATATAAGGTCACGAGGCCATCTTCTTTTCAGGCGCCTTGGAGGATTGTCAGGAATGGAAGAGGAAGCAAGGTTAGAAACGAGTGGGTTTGGGAGGTTAGGGAGTTTATTATGGAAGGAATAATATCGAGTTCGGGCTAGATCGGTTACATAAGGAACATTTAGGTCTTTATGGATGGTTTTATTAGTAACAAAATAAGGAGCATTGAGGATTTTACGAAGGATTTTGGATTGTAAAGATTGGATACGAGAGGAATTCCAAGGTTTATCCTAAATTAAGACAATAAATAATTACTTCCTTACCTATTCCACTTAATAACCACCGAGAACGTTTCATCGGATTCAAAGAATTTTTTTATGAAAATAAAATATACTATAACATGCGACGACAAGCTGAAATTTGTTGAATCACATTTGTTTGCACCTAAGAGGAGACACTCCGGCTCAAAGTTTTACTTAAAGTAGCGTTTTTGGTTGCTAAATTATTTGAAGGACACAAACTACTCTCCGAGGATAACACGAAATTTCCCTTCAGACATTCCAATGTATTCTGTTTTTAAATAGATTAACCTTCTGGATTATTCATAATTCTGGAAGTTTAGAAAAATATTTTAGCCCCCAAAATGGTTTAGAAAAGATAAAATTGAAATGAGTAGAGGTTTCGTATTTATTGCTTTGCATTCAGATTGGTACTGGATCATGAGGTTTCCAGATATTGAATCAGATCATCCATATTAATACCATCGAACTTAGGGCAGAAGTTGGGTAGTTTTGTCCTTATCTATGATGTCTAAATTGAAGAAGCTGTAATTGGTTATTATTTATTGGTTTTCGAGAAATCTAAGAATTGGTAACAATAATTATTCGCCTCTTAATAGTTTTTACACTTTTTATTATTAAGGTGTGGTAGATTTATCGATACAGGTCATAATACAGAGTCGATCTGGTATGGTTATTAGAATTCAATAAGGAAATGTTAAAGTTACTAAACGGTTTGTCTAAAGCAGAATTCTGAAAGGAAGAGAAAAGCAGATCGTAAAAGTGTACGTGAATATTTTATATGAAATTAAGAGTTATAATTAGGTGATAGTATTGGTCATTAATGAAAAATTGTGATAATGGAATATAATATTCTCAGATAATGGATAAGGTCATTAGGCCGTTTATCATTGTGGAGAAGAGGACCGGATTCAGTAGAGAATATTTAGAGTGATATAGCATTATGTAATATTTTATCTCCAATTAAAATTTAAGATGTTAAGCCTTTTTAACTTGGTTCTCTATTGGACTTGAAATATATAAATATTATTATAGAGATTTTCACTTACCTGCAGGAATGAACAGCAAATTAGTATCAGATCATGTAGACCATGTGGTAATTAAATGTGGTTTATGAGAATAGCGTCTCCTAATTAGAGTGAGAGTGAGATTCCTCCTTTGCTCAAATATTTTATCATTTGTGTAGCTAATGGGAAACTTAATATAATTGAAAACAGTGTAATATTCAGAAAAAATAAACAATTTTCTATATGTATGTATTATTTAATTTATTTAACATCCACTGTTACACATTTAAAGTATTAATCTAAATTTGATAATGCAAAGAGTTTGGCTTCAGATTATATATATTTAGCGAATTAAATAGCACTCAACCAATCATTTTTCTTTTTTTTTTACTTTCAAAGTCATATTTAATTATTTACATTGCCATGAAAAATACATAATTTTATGATTAGGGTACTACCAATGGGTGGTTCCTTCCCAAGATTTTCAAGTGTATATGAAACATACTACATATTTACTTATTGTATTATTTTGTACAGTTGTAAATTACAATAAATAAATAATTAAAAAAAAATGATTAGAAGACTAATAGTGAAAGTTCTGAAGGTAACTCTAAGTTTACTAAACCTTCCAACGTTTATTTAAATAAGGCGTTAGTATTCTCTCATGTTCATTTTGAAGTAAGAAGAACTCACGATAAGCGATGAAGGTTCCGGACGGTCTTAAGTTTAGCAGTAAAATGTTTCAAAACTTCGCAGCAACTATTATAGTATCTAAGAAAACGGGGCTTGTATTATTGCCACTAAATATCTCCTTCAATAAAAAAATTATTTTTTATTATTTCAAAAATAATGGATATTATATTAAAACATTAATTGTATTGATGAAACATTAGAGATACTGGTGGGCCGACTCATATTGACACTGAATATTTTCTAATTAAAGTACAATTTCATTTCTCCTACTTAGGTTCTAAAAAAAGAATTCACAAAAGATCCAAATGGGTTGAGATGAAGAAGGGTTTCCCATCCCTTTAGTGTAATAAATAAGTTCTAGAAAATTCATTCTATTTACAATAACACCATGATTGTTCACAAAATTTTGCTTGGCTATATTCTAACTTGGATAAATATTGGAGCACTAGAAAAGTAGGAAACCATTATAATAAGACCCTATCCTCATATTTAAATGGGACAAGACAGTGACAAAATACAGATTTTTCTAAAATATTTTGTTTTGTTATAAAGCTATTCCAAAAGTATTCATATAAATCGAAACAGGTACTCGTATTGTAGAAATATTGATCAATAAGTTATATTTCAAAAACAATAAAGTAAATAACCGTGACGACTTGGATTGGACATATTTTTTTCTTAATACTTTAACCTATCAGTTCTTAAAATTAGGTTCATAAATTTCTTTTATCTGTTAATTAAAACAGCACTTCAGGCCTCTCATTACTCATCGAGCCATCTATGACCAAGCTAATCAACTCGTAGAATTGCACTTAAGTGAATAAAATAGTTTTGAAAAAGAGATAAACTTACGATCTTTATTTTTTTTTGTGTGTGTTGAAGTAAAATCATAGAGTCTGAGTAATATGATATCGAACTCATACGAAGGAGAAAAAACATAAAAATAGAAGATGATACGCAACGAGATCACATGAAGAGCTTGAACACATCAGTTACATTCACATTTACCTTCTAGAAATCAATCCACCAATTCATCAGACAAATACAATTGTATTATATGTTATCATAATTTTTCTATTCAATTGTATAAATTACACTATTTATTCTGAATAATATTGTAACTTTTTGACATAATGCAATAAAATCAATTTGTTTCATTTTATATAATAAAGGATTAGAGGCTTTCTTTTTTTTACGACGTTTAATTTATTTTAAATACAGTTCACAGCATTCATCTACCAGCGACATCAATCTTATTAATTAAAGCTGATAATATTTCCCCAAGAGAGAGAATGTAAGAATTAAAAACTGATTTTGGAATTTTAGCACAAGAAATATTAACAAAATTTTAAAGTAGCAATCGATAGACCGAAGACACTTGGAGAGGAACATGACACACTACGTTTTAACAAAATTATTCACAACAAAAATTTAATAGCTAAAAAAAAATTCATTTTTAGATATAGTTTCATACTATAATTTATAAACTTCTTTGTTGTTTGTTTCTTTTTTAGCCCTGATGAAGCTCTGAAAATTGGGTTAAAACTTAGGTTTATAATGGATAGTTTATTTACTATTTGAGTTATTTTGACAGTACTTAGACAGAATCCGGCCTGGGGTGTTGACTTTTTTTATTGAGTAGCGGTCCAGAAAAATGAAAAACTTGACCCCCAACCATGGTTAGGCAGTATTGGACTTGGCAGGAAAAAAACGTTTTCAGTAGCAAATTCACAATAGTCTGGACACCTCATCTCCTTATTGTGAGAATGGAACTTCTTAAGGTTAAAGAATAGAAAATAACTGATGATTTACAAATCTGTCAAGAATACGAAACAATAAGTAGTTAACACAATAAAATAACAGATAAGTGACAAAATTAAAGAAATATTCAGAAAGCACTTGTGCAGAGGAAGGGAGAAAACAAACGCATGGTCACTTGATGTATGGTTCCCCGTTAGACAGCATAACTAGATGCTTTATTAATGTCAGTAATATTGACAGTTTCATGTAAAGAAAAAAATAAATTATTGATTTTTTTCCTTTACTTGAATATATATTGGACTAAAAAAATATTTTTAATTAATTTTTGTTTTGACAAATGTTTATTTCCGTATAATTGTTATTAAGAATAAATATATTGTTGATTATTTTCTAACTAATGCTTCTGGATATTCATTGTTTTATATAACTAGATACTTATTAAATAAAATAATTCATTAATTGTCTTTTCAAGGATGAAAAACAAAAAAAACAACAGGGGAAAGATAAATGGATGCTCTATAAAATTTTGGCCTAACTAATGATCAATAAAAAAAAACTTTCTTATCCATGAGTGTGCCCCAAGTCCCTTCTTTATTTTGGTACGATGTTAATGTATGTAAATTTTTACGGGTTTACTACACTAAATCTATGTAGTCATGAAACGAAAACTCGTCTTATAAGGAAGCTCATACATTTCAATTATGTGATGTATCATTAAACTTAAATGGTAATAATAAATCTGTCAGTTGTACAAACTATTAATCAAGTTGACGCGCATAACTCTGTAGCAATCCAATTGCGGCTTAATCACAACTTTGTTCATTTTCATTTGTTCATTTGAATTTCAAATCAACCCTCACTACTGAGGACTTGCCTATTTTCTTTTTTTAAATTTAATACTGTTTATTTATTACTAGAAGTTCGATTTTTTGTTTAAAACGTTTCTAACATGTATCTTTTTTCTTTTTTTAAATTATAAAAAAAAAAAAAAAATTATGTTTTAAT
>NW_027109687.1:11275-31390 GCF_000696795.3 Halyomorpha halys
TTGAAAATGTAAAAACTAAGAAGCTTAAAAATCTAAATTTTCGGAATTAAGAAAATTAAATAAAAATCGCTGGAGTGACACATATTAACATTAAAGTGGAATAAATAAATTAAATCGATCTTAAGTTAATTATTTACAAATAATTGATTTAGTAGATATTATAAAAAAAAAAAGAAAATAGAATTTTTGAATTATTATATTGTGGGATGGGAAACACTTCTTCAGTGTAGGTTAGATTCTTATGATGATAATATATACTTAATTCTATATTAAAAAATCTTAGAGTTAATCGCCTTTTGAATGTTTCGGAACGAGGTCCCCCATATTTTATTGTGTTTTTGACTTTAGTTTCAAGCAAGGCTGCTTCTCTCCTCCCCTCCCCCTCCTTCCCTTCCTCAAGGAATGGTTCATAATGATGAAGACTCCTATCAAGTTTTATTTTCTTCATTTATATAACAAAAAATGAACCAATATATTTTGTTCTTTGTTTATGTACAAAAGTTATAGGTGAGTTAATATTTAGTTGTTTTATAGGTCGAAAATCCCTTCGAATTGAAACCTCCAAGGAAATATGGTACCATCCTAAAATAGATAAAACCATATACGAAATATTTTAATTATGCACCTTGCTCCATGCTTTCCCAGTTCGAAAAACTCTTAGATCCAAGAATATAATCCATCCCTGGCTCTTTCTTCAGTGCAAAGAATTCTTGCATATATTTTTTATGCTTAATTATTTTGATATTTGTTGATTTCAATGCGCTATTTATTTTTTTTTAATCTTTTGTTTACATATATTAGAACAAATAATAAAAACGAAACGAATTATTTTGATTTTAATACGCTGTGTTTTTAAATCTTTTGTTTACATATGCTAGAATGAATAACGATAATTAAATCAATTTAAATATCCAGGCTATAGAATTATTAAAAAAAAGTATATTTGTCCAAATATACATTGTTTAGAATTTTATTGGAATCCTGAACGTATATAATATATGTCCTGACATATATTTATATACTTATGTTTATTAATTATTCCTAATTTTCTAGACATTATTTTTAGTAAATAAAAATTCCTTATTTATTTATTTACATAATTTAAACATATATATATATTTAAAGGTCAGAAAGTTCTTTATAATATACAATCAATTACTGCTGTCTAGAGTGTGTAGTTTCCTACTCCATCTTGCCGGCTTATAGAGTTAAGAAAAATCCTTCATCATCCCTTGGGTGACAAAGCTACCTTGACTGATTGTGGCCAGGTAATTTGTTACAATCCTCTTGTTAAGTTCTTATTTGATTTTGAAAAGATTCTGAAAATCCATTGTTACAAACATTTTTTCTCTATCAACACTATACTAGAATAAATCAGTATCAGAATTGTTATATTTATTCTAAAAACAATAAATCAAGTTTAGTTTTCAGATCAATATATAAATAGTTTGTATTGTTAGAGTATAGAATAATATTTATGCAAATTTAATAATTTTATTTATTAAATATTTATTCATGAGAGTTAAAAAAGCATTGTCTCCGATTTTGATCGTGTGTACGCATGAGGGTGTCAGTTAAAGTTCAGTTGTAATTTCACGTTGTATAGAAATTAAGAAAAATACGAATGCGATCCTTACATACGAATTTAAAAAAAATAAATATAAGGAATTTTTTTAATTGATTTTTAATCAGGATATTTTTCATATCCACTGTATATATAAGTTTATCCAAAACCAACTTTTCTACATTTGATTTGCGTTACTGCTGGACTTCTGAGCCCTTTCGATATCTTTTAAATACTGTGTCTAATTATGTGTGTTAACTATACATGAGAAAAGGATAGTTTCAAATGAAAAAAAAAAATCTCAAACGCATAATTTCGTATGTCTCGTTCTAATTTGTTAACGTAGGTTTGGTTAGTGCAATAACTCGCAGTTTATGAGATTCTGAAGCACTCTTAAGTTTCTAACGGATTGACTAAGTCGTGCTGAAATTATTGCAATCTTTATGATTCTTGAATAAAAAATATTAAAGGCCTCGCTATTATTATATTATAGTATTACCCAAATACAATGTTACTATAAACGTTTCAATAACACAGAACATACTAATCCATCTTAAAAGACAATATAAAAAATAATATAAACGAAATACATTAGTACGATATTTACAACACTTTTTTGTATGAATAACTAAATTTCATTAATATGAATTAATATAAAAAAATAAAAACTATTCATGATTGCAGGTTTATTATACAATCCTGTTGTGCGGGCTTCTGAATGTAATATCATTACTTTTTTTAGGAGTACATAGTCTAGGACTAAGAGCTTTTACTGCTAGCTTTTATTTTTTTTATCATGCCGAGATAGTTGATTAAAATATTTCAAGCGGTTAAGTTAGTGCACTTCTCCCGACGAAGGCAGTTGATTGCTGAGCGAGGTGAGATGAGGATGAACTTCCTGGCGATGAGTTTTCTCTCCCAGCTTGTGAAAGTTAAATTAGTTATTGGCGCTCTTGCATGTCTTAGAATATATTCCACTGCTGGATTAGATTGGTGATAGCTCCGCCAAGATTATCATTTCGTAAATCTTTTTCAGCGCAATAACTCAATTTTTTTTGTTTAATTTTCAAGAAAGTAATTTAACTATTTAAGTGACTGGCACTGTCATTATTTCTGTTAAATCTTCATATATAAAAATATTCAAAAACCTACATAAAGAACTGATCGATGGAATTTTATATTAGCAATGAAAAATAATTAAAAAAAGGAATTATATTTTCATGAATGATATGCACGAAACCATTTTATACATTTTAACCGTCCCTCCTGTCATTATAATGTTATAATCAATATTTGTTACTTATAGAAGGCATGACATGTCAAGCAATGTAAAAGTATGGCATAATAAATAAAATTAGTCGTACGACATAGATTTAGATTTTAGATGATTACTTGGATAAGTTATTACGGTTATAAAATCCGATGCTCAAGCATTTTATTACGTGTGATTTATTTTTATTTCCATTTTAACCATTGTCATTATAATAAAATAACGTTTTCAAAATATTGTAGAATGTTTATTACTATAGCTCTATTCATTTCATAATTTTTTTCCTTGGACCTTGATTTTTAAATATTGCAAATTTGATTTGATAATTTTGTTTACAACAAAATAATACAATTAAAAAACTTATGATTATTTTATAGCAAAGATGTTTCTTCAGTTGATGTAAAATTAGAAGAAGCCTGAATCCCCTCTCTCCCCTAAAAAAGGATGCAGGGCCGATTGCACATATGAAAAATAAAAAAAATTGTTTTCGATTTTATATTTGGCGTCCCACTCATTCTCCACTGGCTTTTAATACCAGTGATGCATTGAGAGAGAACCTCCGGGATCTTTGGAGTCCTCCTGTTTCTTCCTTGAGGGGGGGGGGGAGGAGAATAGCTCGATTCAGCGTTGTCCAGGCTGAATGTAAATATATTTATTTATTTTTTCATTATTATTTTTTTCCTTTACTTCTTATCATTTAATTTACATATTTCTAAATATAGAATGAATGAACTCTATGATCCCCATTTTCACTGACTATAAATATACGACAGAATGACAGAATTAAACAATAGAGAATGTTCACCGTATTCAATACATTGTACTATAGAGTGGGGTTGCTTTCTGACTAGTCTGTAGAACGACCTAAGTAAAGAAAGTAATGCAATTTAAAATAAAATCATTTTTTTTTGTTAAATGTGCCTATATTAAAGCATAGCAGTTAAAAATATTTATCTTGCTTGAAATATTCAAGATTGAAAAAAAAATAATAATCTTATAAAGTGACAGATTATCCACATAATTTAAAACACAGAAATGTATATAGTTTTCAATAAAAGCATTGACTGATATCGAGCATAGATTACGTTTGCGGTTGACTGTTTAACGACAAAATAATGTGATGGTGAAAAAATTCAAGGTAAAGGCAAAATTATTCATAATTAAATAAAAGATTGGTAAAATTAATACTATAAGTAGACTAAGGTTAGTAAAAAAAAATGAAATAACTCAACCTTGACAATTCCAAATTTTCTCATTATAACTAAAACTAATATTTATAAAATTAAAATAATTCATTACTACTAGAGCCTATGTGCTGAAGTTATAAAATAAACAGGTGAATAAATATAACTGGAAATAGATACATTATTGAGTTGCTGGTAGTCAGGATAGGAGAGGAAATTGAACACATCCCCTAGAGGCGACTTATACATCGCTTACGCTCTAAATAATAGCCCCAAGGGGATCAAAAGCTAAAACTGACTTTACCCTTTAACAGGAAAAAATACACATATCCTACTACAAATGCATAAAACATTAAGCTTAACGTTATGAAAATATCATAAATATTTCCCCTTCAGGGGTTGATGTTCAATCCCTTCAACTTACTTTAAAGTTAAGAACGTATTTTGTCTTCATAGTCGTATTAATATTTTTTTTGGGACAGGGGAGATGAAACTTTCGATAACGCATCATTTCTTATCTACAAAATTTAAAAAAAACCTAATAAAACATAATTTATAGTAGAATAAATTTTCTTAAATATGAGGCCTAACAGATCTATTCATGTTCAATAGATCCCAAGATACTTTAAGAAAAAAAATCATTGTGAAAAATCTGTAGTTAGAGAATTTATTTTGGAAAATATAATTTATTATGATGCATTATTAGACGTACAGAAGTCAATTTTCGCTCAAATTAAGAAAAATACCATGTTCTATTAAGTAGTTTATGACCTTTATATTCATACAAGAGGTAGTTTTCATGATATTTGCTAAAATGAAATTTCAAAATTTTTATTTATAGTTTCTTGAACAAAATGTTTTATTTGCGAAAAACTTAATCTGAAGAAACATTTGAGGTGTCTGCCAGCACTCAAATTTTAGATTGCTACTCTCATTCTTTCCGCTGAAATCCTAGTCAATTTCTTGTTCTTTTTCGTGGGATTCATAAACTATGTACATTGATAAAGGAAGTATTAAAAAAAAAAGTTTCTTCTTCTTTATATTATATAAATTATTATCAAGCTGGCCGTTTTCTTTTCAAATGTTGGAAGTAATTATTAGTCTAAACAACCTAACCTTTCCGTGTAGCAAACTTATGTAGATTTATTAAAATTATTAGCGAATGTAGAGAATCATAGTTTATTTCTTTGAGTTAGCAACATTATTTTGGACACATAATCAACAATAAGAGTATTATTGTTGTAACTATTAAATAAATTGAGCTTTACACAAATAAATCACTGAATTATCGAAATTTTCTGTAATAAAATATTTAATATGTTAACGGTGATAAATTGTAATCGTTTACAGATCGAGTTCTAATAAAGAACTTATTTTTTGATATGTTAAAATATTAAAAAAGAAAAAAAACGGATTTCAAATATTCAATATCATCCTAATTAGTACCTATATATTCTATAGGATTTCTAATATTCAATATCATCCTAATTAGTACCTATATATATATATATATATATATATATATATATAAATATCTATTGAATAATATAGAATTTAATGAAAAAATAAATTTCTTTAAATCGTATATATAATTTTTTTTTTAACTGGGTCTAGAAAGAAATTGTGGAACAAAAAAGGGTGCATGGTTATCCGATAATGTTATTTTAATTATTTTTTTAAATGGTAATAAACCTATATAAGTAAACTTTTATTTGTAAAAAAAATGCATTAAAAACTTAAAAGTTGAGAAAATAGTAACATTAGGGATTCATAAAATAAAATGCTTTAAAAAATATTGATGTAAATTATAATTTCAACAAATCTTAAGCTTATTTTATTTACTTTAAGTGATGACAGTTAATAGTTTTTATCTTGTATGTATTGCATATAAATGACATAATATGTTTCAAAGATGTGTTTTTGAGATAAAATTGAGCAAACGAAGTGATGATATATATGCCATTAGTTGTCTGAATAATTAACCTAAAATATCTAAAAATCCAAAATAATATTGCTAGAAATTTTTTTTATATTTTTTCCTAAAAATTTCGCCTAAGCCAAGCCTTCTCAGTACTCTGTGGTGAAGATTGGATTTCTCGAGTCTTTAATAATGCAGAAAGGATCAGAAAGTGTTGACTGAAAAGCTTTTGTAACGAGAACTTCTTGTGATACTAAATGCAGGGCAGTTCGCAAAGTGTGGACTTATTCATGGGTGAAGTTAGCCAAGCCTGTCTTGGAACGGTTTGTTATCATCCCATTTGCCTTCGGGCCATAGGCACGTGGCTTTGATGTTACAACCTCAGTCTGCGGCTAAAGCCATATTTAAAGCTCATGGGATTATCGTAAACCGTTCTACTACCTCTAGAACCAGAAAAATATAATAGATCGAGTTAAAAACGAAAAAAGTAAAAGCACTTGTAGGTTTTAAAAGTTGGTGACGTGGAATTTTATTTGACATGAAAAAGAAAAAAAAACTTTTACATACAAAGGATAAACGAGAGTACATTTTCATACCATCGATACATTCATATAATACTTAAACTTGACTTATTCTATGACAATAAAACATAATATTTACATTATATAACAGAAAAAAATGAACGAATAGGTACTAAAATAAATCTTAAATTGATAGTGATTTAACTGATAAGCATTGACTTATTTTTGGTAACTTTTTCCAACCTGAAAATGAGAAAACTTTATAATAACTTTGAACGAATAAAGGCATGTATGATAAGTAATATGACCAAGAGTTAACCGGGTTAGAGCAACTTCTATGTATTTCGAAACTTACATGAATATTATTGTGTTTATAGTAACAGTCATTGGAGATAGAATGTTTTTGTATGCTGTAGTTGACAAAAATAATTTAAAAAAAAATCGATATTTGCTGATTATGATGAATTTATCACCCACTATTTTGTCCCAGAGCTCCACCAAAAGGTGGAATGGTTGCTATTTCATTTAACGGTATATAACAGTATAAGTTTTAATTTATCTAATTAGTTATATTAATGTTATACTATTTAATTTCTTAATAACAGAATTCTTAACCGAAATTGAGAGAAGAATTATTTACACTGCATTAATAGAGATTTATTTATAGGAAAAAAGTTTAAATTGTTCATAAATTAAAGAATAACTAGTTATACCAATTTTATTAGTTTATTAGTAATAATGGTAATAAATCTAATCTAACTGTTTGTTGTTACTTGAGTAAATACAGCTATTGAAACGGTCAGAGCCCTAAGACCCCTGACAAAGGACCAATAATATGCTAAAGATTTCCAGTGGAAGAGGTCTTAGAGATTCTGAAAGTGGCAATGGCTCAAGGGATAGGATTCGGGAATATATCATTGTCTGAATCACAAGAGTAAGAAGAAAATTAACATAAAAGGTGGCAGTGAATATCTTACCTCAGTCTGTAGGAAGGGGAATCGAGTAAAGAATAGCAGAAGAACAATGTAGATTGTATCGTTCGCAAAATTTAATGTAGTCTCAGTAATTCTCTTTTATTTTTCTAAATATCACACTTAAAAAAAGTCATACGCTCATCTAATAAAAAAAAGTAGATGTGATTATCCTATTATTCGTTAAAATACCTAAATACAAAAAAACAATATATATTTCTCTATTCCCACTCGTCATTAAAAAATAATGAAAGTCCTATTTCCTAAAAAATTATTTTTATAGATCCTATAGAATCCTAGATGAGCTATATGTAGCAGATATAAGTTCCACTTACATACTGAGTTGTTACCTTATATTAATAAAAATAAATATAGGGTGATTAACAAAATGGTATTTAGAACATTAAAATAAATTTCTTAATCGGCAAGTATCAATAAATAAACAACATTCGTCAGTGTAGGTGATTTCATAACAATTCATTCAATTCATAAAAGTTGTTATAGCTGGCTAATATTTAGGTGATTAACATTAATATTATAATATATAACAAATATGAAGGGAAAATGAATTATTAGATATTTTAGAAAATAAATTGATTTATAAGTTGAACATTAACATAAATCATTGATTTATTGGCTTAGTTTTAGTCAAGTATCTAATTACATGAATAGTTTTTCAAGTATTTTTTACGTTTTTGTTCTTACAATTACATCAACATTGAGCTACCATTTAACGCAAGGGATTTTTTTTTTATGGTGGGATAGTAAAATTCTTTGAAAAAATATTTGATTTAGCTTATAAAACATAATTTCAAGAAATTTGTGGTTGGTTCGGACTAAAGAGGTTCAATTGCTATGTAATGTATAATGTATGTAATATAAGCAGAGGTTTTCAGCCTAGCAAGCATTAAAGTTGATTGGTTTCTGTTCCTCAAAAGCCACAATAAAAATATTATAAATTGTAGGAGGATAATCCGTGACGCGGTCAATAAAAGAATCAAAATAGTTCTCTTTTACTATTTTGATGCCTTTATTGACAGGCACCCGGACTATCCTCCTAAAATCTACTTCATACCGTCAACTAACTTCTTTTAATATCCATATTATAATTTATATATTTACATATCAGAATTCTATTTAAGCCAGAGATAGTATAAATAGCCTATATTTAATCGGAAGTTGCTAGCATTAGATTTTGAACTGCAGCCAATGGCTCTGACCTCTGATGGCTTAAAATCACGGCCACTGCGAGGGTGGATCCATCCACTACTCAACATTGCTTTATTAGTCAGGTCACTCAGGCGAATTGGCCAACTTGTGAACATAGGGAATGGGCTTTGTATAATTGTACTTAAATTAAATTATGTGTTATTGTGGTTGTTAAATAATAAGCTAATTTAATAAAATTAATACTATAAACCATAATTAAATATATCATAAGACTTTCTAATAGTATATTAATTCAAACTAATAGATCATAACATAATCATTTATTACAAACTATGTTTTAAATCTTGTATTTAATAGAAGTTTATAAGAGATATTTGAATTAATACTTAACTATTGATATGTATTGACCTTTTGACAACCCTGGGTATTATTAAGGTGTTTCGTCATCTGTCCCTATACCTGGATCAGGGTATCCTTCTACGAACCTTTTAGAGCGTCCCCGGATATGAAAGCATCTGTGTTAAGTTTGCCACACCACCAGAGTCCTCTGAAAAAATTAGATTTGCTAACCTTAAGTGTTATAACAAAAATGACAGGTTTTGGCGAGGGACCAGAATCAAATAAAGCAGGTGCATGTCGAACTTTCTCACCCAATCTCGGGCTTGGGGGAGCGCCTACCTCGGGAGCGTTCTGTCACCTATGGCCAATGAGGAATGAGACTCAAAAATAAGGTAACGCCCCAAAAGGGAAGTGGAGAAAAGGATTAGGGCAACGAGACCAGGAAAAAAGGCAACAGTCAACAGGAAGACTTAGACGAGAGAGGACCAGGCTTGAGAGAGCAGCAGAAGCAGGAGCGGAGCAAGATGCACTTCTACCAGACGAAGTCGTAAGAAGCGCCACGAGACCTGGACATCCCTTATGAACAAGATGACACCTACGGAGCTACATCCCACGGCATCAGTAGTTATAAGTATAAAATAAATAATAAGTAATAATGTAATAACTGATATTTTATGGCAACCATTTATTTTAATCATTACAACCATTTTAATCATAGTAATTTGTAAATAAATACTTAGTCTCTTTATGTAGTTTATATACTATTATATAACCCAATATACCACCCCTTATTATATTATATAATTAATGGTAACAACATTTTATAAATATAAAGGTATTTACTTGGTAAACTGGTAAACACACAAATAGCCTTTGGAAAAGAATCCAATCATAATAATAGTATTTTAGGACTCAATAAATAAATAAATTAATTAACTTATTTTTGGATAATTGCCTTCAGCGATTATCCTGGCATCCCGATTAAATCTCAAGGCAGTACATAGCACTATATATAAAATGAACTCTTCAAATCGTGAACAAGTTTTGACTTATTGTTTCTTAACATGATTTATAAATAACCAATACATCATTATTTATACACTTATTTAAATATTATATTCATATGTATTTATTATGTTATTAGAAAGTATTTTAACTACTACTAACTACTTTGGAGGAAAGTGTCGTTCTTAAAGTTCAGGTAAAAAATGTTTTAGTCAGGGCAGAAAAAATAAATAAGTAATAAATAAGACAATTATAATTCGTTAAGCACGATTTTAATTTAAAATTCCAAGTATTTTGTTGAATTCTAGAATATTAGGTGTTCGGAGGTAGGAGTAAAAAACATATACTTTCTGTAACATATCCCTTCAAGTCAGTGAGTCAAGATTTTCTTCAGCATGGAGTTAATTGAAATACACAGGTCTTTTCTTAATCCTCTTTACAGAAGAGCTGATTTATATCTTAGTGAAAAAAATTGAAAAGTAGAAGATGGTAAATTTTACAAAAAAAGTAAGTTGTCAGATCCGTACATTTATTTTATTTGTGAAATAAATGGGAAAAATTATTATTTTCTATTAGAAGTCAATTACTTATATTGTTAAATCCACAAAGTCATTGTTTTTGTTATTAACTTTGCTCTTATCTTTTTCTAAGAATTATTATTTTAATTTATTTATTTTATATTGATTTTTTGTTTGATTTATAACATTGTATATAGTTATGGGTGCCTTTTGTATGAGACCATAGCCTCCCCAAAAATTACCTCTTACATTAGCCATATAAGGCCCACCAGGTCATCTGGTATTAAATAAATAAATAAATAGTATAAACATAGTTTCGAAAGTTTTTGTTGGAATAATTGGTATGAGAGTTTTTTATTTGTGTATTCCTAGTTCGTACATTTCAAGCTTTGCGGCGTACATTCCTCATTCTGCCCACTTCTGTTCAACACTTTCCCAAGGAACAGTAATACACACAAAATTTAGAAATCTATGAAGACATCGTTTTTTTGTTGTTTTTTTTCGTACCTATCGTATAAAACACTAGCGTAGATTAGTCAATATTATTCACAGAATTGCCTTTACATAGAAAGTTTCGTATCATATTAGTCAGTTAGTTAAATGACATCTTTTATGCAAATTTCTAAGTCAATTTTCTTTGAAAGATCAACTGTTTTGAACATGAGTATACAAAGTAATATCCATTCAATCGACTAAGTCAACGGGAACCTCTTTGAAAATGTATAAAAGACTATTCATTAAGTTGGTATAAATCATTAGGGCAAAGGCCGGCCCGAGTCTTATTCAGTTACTATTCATTAACCGCTGTAACGACTTAATTAAGTGAATTGTGTGAATAGAAGTAATAAATACAAAAGAATTGATTAATGAATCATCGTGTGCAGTAAAAAATTGTGGAAAAAGTTAAAGATAGAAGTAGTCATAATAAAAACACATATTTTAGATAATTAATCGGCTCACTGTTTATGAAAATTCGGGTTAAGAATATGATAAGCAACTCTCGTTTAATGTTTTATAAATCTATTTCTATCATATGCTTATTGTACAAAAAAAAAACAAAAACGATTTTAGTATAACGATATGAAAAGTATTCATATTTACTCAAAATACCGTATTACTTTAAGACGCTTAAGTGTCCCAAGTTTATAACTTACTTTATTATTATAAATATAGTAAACTTCATTACATTTTTTTTCATTTATTTTGCTGTGACTCAGAGTATTTATATTTTGTATAATATGGAGTGAACGATCATTAATACTATTGTTCTTAATTGAAACAATTTATAGTATTAGTTCCTTGTGAAAACACATGAAAGTCAAACGCATTGTTTTCTAATTATTTTATTTCTGTATGAATAGTATTTGGCCTATTAATTAGCACGTAATTTTTTCGACTTAATTAATAGTTTATACTTAAATAATTCAGAAATCGTTTTTTAACAGAATTATGTGTACCAAAATCTATAATTAGTTATCATGCTCGATAATCATAAAGTTCCGTTTATCTTAAGAGAGGTTATAAAACAATTATGAGGACATTATATATATATATATATATATATTGGTTGATTTATGCGATATTTTGGATATTAATGTCTTGGAATATAATTTCGTGATTTTAAAAACAATTTAGGTTTGGGTAGATTAGAAGAGTCCGTCTTCAGCTTAATAAAATAAATAATAAAAAGCATTTCGATACAAATCGTTTTATCATTCATTACTTATGTTAAATACTTATTATTCTTAATTTCTTTGTAATAGACATTATTTCGCTCCGGTAATGATAAATTATCCAATTCTAGAGGTGCTGATCATCGGATGGCGAGGCGATGTACAGCGTGGTGGCCCATCAGAACTACGGGCGGGGAGACCGACGTAAAGGGCAACAGCAGGGGCAGCAGCAGCAGGGGGCCCAGGGGCAGCAACAGGACCAGCAGAGCTCCGCCCAAGGGGCCCACCACCACCATAGACACTCCCTCGCCTCCAGGCTCATCGGCTTCATCAGGAGGCGTCTTAATCCTGAACCAGGTTCGTTGATAATAAAAATAATTTTAAACCAGAGGTTTAAGCCTATAATTATTTATGGTAACATAAAACAAAGAGTCCATATAAGAAAGCAAAGAAAATTTATTTTAATTTTATTATCATCTTATAGAATTATTATTTTTTATCAGTTTTATTTTGATAAATATTTAGCAGTAATGATATAAAGCAATATATCAATCTCATTATAGTAACATTAATATAAAACAATATGGAATTAGAGCAGTGTACGACATAGTTTTAGGATGATGTTATCTGATAAATTATATAAGGATCAGATAGACGTTTATATTAAATATTGGTAATGAAGATTTAATTAACTGAATTCATACTATTTCTGTGTCTTGTTACAAATACTCTACCTTTTCATAAAACCGGTCACCTCTGGATAATATAATGTTAGTTCTATCAGAGCGTTCTCTTCGTTTTAGAATAAATTTAAATTCATTGATTCAATTTAGTATAAAGTGAGATTAGATCGTGTACTATGAAAGATGGTTCAAAAAATTTGAAGTAGGTAATTTCAACCACTGTGATAAGCTATACTCTGAGTGATCATTTTTGATCAACAACGGTACAGTCAAGATTATGATAGGGAAAAATACTTGTTTGACAACAATGGAGGTCGCGGAAAGGATTGATTCAGCTCAGGAAACCTTATCGGAACATATTCGGAAATTAGAATTTGTGTGGAAATCTTTGAGATTTGTTGAGTGAGCAGAATCGAAATGACTGAGTCATCATATTTTTGGTTGCACACTACGAAATCGAACTTTCTTAGGCTGGGTAAATAACTGGGGCCGAAAAGTAGATTACTTAGAAAAATACCCTTAGGAAAAGTAAATATTGTGAACCCATAAAAACAGTCTCTTCCACCTCTAAATCGCAGTTGAGCTTAAAAGAGTGTAGTGTATTGGACATTCAAGGACCAATACTCTTCGAGCTGTTGAAATCAAATGATAATAAATCTGGAGGGGGATTGACAGCAATTGGATAATTTAAAAACAGCACTTGAAGAAACTCGTTGTGCTAAGCCGATAAATCCTTTCATATCCACCATATTTCTCGAGCTTAGAAACCACGGATTTGGACTTGTTTCTGTCATTACATTTTTCTTTTTTTTTGCGGAGAAAGGAATAAAAAATGAAGAGTATATTAGTAACTAGTAGACGAGCAATAGTTCAATTTTTCGCAACAAGAGATGAGGCATTTTTAAAAAATGTGATAAATAAATTTCCATCACGCTGGTAAAAATATAATTTAATAAAGAATGCCCAAGGTATGAAAAATTTGTTCTTTTTATCCAAAAAAAAAATGGACAGAACATTCAGGTAGGCCTTATTAAACATTATTATTCAATGTTAACGGATTACATCGAAATTTGTATGTTTATGCTATTTATAGTACTTTAATTCAATGATTTTAGAAAACTGATTAGCAGTATCAATTTATTATTTACTGTACATTTATTTATAGGAAATATTATCTTATATGGAATTTAAAATTTTAAAAATTTACTAAAGTAATGCCAATCAAAAATAATATAGTATTTTATGCTTGTCACCTGATTTACGACGATCAGTCGTTTTTCTTTGTACTGACAGGCTATTAACGAATTTCTTGCAATAAAAGACTTTTCAATAACAGTTTTCTAAATTATCAAGTGGTATAGAAATAAAATTTCAGTAACAAATCCTATGTGCTACAATAGGACACGAAATTACTCCACCGAATTAAGGTTTAGATTTTTCATTGGTCAATTCATAAATATTATTATGACCAAGGTTTTACTAGTACTCAACTACACTCATATGTAGTATTCAGGGAATCAGGAAGTGTCTCGTTCTAATTTTGAAGGTAAATCGCACCACGTGATCCTTTAAAATGTTCTTCAAATACCTCTGGCATTTAATGACGTATTCTAAATTTAATATATTTCTCTATAGGAGAATTGGAAGAATTGCCTCTACAAAAAATGCTAGAGCGTTCTCGAAGGCCGTATACGAGTGATTTTAGGTCATTTAATGACATAAGAACCATTCTGACATCACTAATATATGAATGAAAAATAATTCGCTTTCATTCCACTAAACTTCAATCGGTGCTTTATAAGTACTTAAATTTTTTTCTGTTGCATGCTTTCGTGAGCAAAGGGTCACAACCAAAGTGTCTTATACTTAATTTTAGTTCAGCATTCTTCGAAATTTCCAAACGGACATGGAAATCTTAAAAAGTTTACGTGTGTAGTAGATTTCTGCTTACAGTACAGGCTACACAATGCAGATAAACCTGTCATGCAGATAACTAGTGCCCTTAGTACACTTTGATTCTGCCTTCAAAAGAATGATCTCCTAATATATTTTGAGATGAACACGAAGCCTCCAGGCAACCTCACAGTGCTTGAGAGCAGTTTTTTTCAATAACTTTAAATCCTAGCACATCTGAAGGTGAAAATATTCGCTATGTCTATACGAGGTCAAATCAATACTGGTAGAGAATAATTCACCAGCTTAAATTTGACATATAGTAAATAAAGGATTGAACAGAAACGAAAATATAAACGAGGGTTTAGTTACAATCCGATTCAATTTTTCTTGCACCTTCATTAGGAAAAGAAAACAAAAAAGAACCTAAGATGCAGAGTAATTGAAAAAAATAAAAATAAAGTGATTTATTAAATTTGCCACTAATTTACATTGAGGTATATGGTGGAACGATTTGTACATAGTTGCTTTCACACTACTGAAAGTCGCGAAGCATTTGTTCCTGTGGAATTTACAACGAACAAATAACTTTTTTTTTATCGGCATCATAATCTTACACTCGCGATAATAATATATTCTACAATATCATTTTAAACTATGATTATTAGCGCCTGGTACCTTTTAATATCTTATAGTTAGATCTTGTAATTTTTGTAAGTATTATTTTCAAAATTATTACCATTAATTATTAGTATTACTAAAATTGAATAATATATTCAAACAATTATAAATTCATTTCCATACATTTTAACTTCAATCTGACTCGGTAGAGTTTGATTAGTACGACTTATTATATTATAAAAGGAATCAAATAAGAAATCGAAGTTGATCTATTGAGATTTTAGGCACTATAGATGATTTTCATGATGTTTGGAAAAAATTATGACGGACTAGTAAAAGAAATTTATTTTTTAATTTTCCTAATAAAATGTATCTAAGTTTTTTTTTTAATTGGGATGTTGAAAATCCGGATGAACCTACACTTAAATTTCTTTACTGACGTTATATATATATATGTATAGGAAATGCTTCAGATGAAGAGTTTCATATTTTTTTTTCTTTAAGCGACTTCAGCTTATTAAAATCTTCCGAGAGATTTTTATTGTTGGTAAACAAGGAAAAATTATGGAGAAAATAGTCATTTTTAAACTTCTTTACTTTTTTTGGCTCCAGGACAGATGGTTTGTATTTTTTTTTTTTTTTTATGTAGATTCACAAAAAAATGAATTATTAAAATCCGTGAACCTCTGACTGTGCCTTTCCGCTGCCAGTGTTATTGATTATATACAATTAATGAAATTTGGATAAATGAAGAAAATTGAATGGATGTCTAATAAAAGGGCCGTCCGTAGCCCAGTGGTTGAAGTTAAGGTCTTAGCAGCCTGAGAACTGCGGGCGGCACCGTTTCGAATCCGGGCTGGAGGGGAAGGAGGTGGATTTTTTTTTCGGAGTAGTCCCATGAAAAAGTAGATGTTTCATAGAACTATGCAGTATCGATTTAGTTTATTATACCAATACAATTTCTAAAATATTTGAATTTCATTTTGGGAACAAAGCAAATGATAAAGTATAAGGTTCGTGGAATAAGCAAAATAAACTTTTGATATATTCCAATCAATAGTTTATTTTATTTTTATTATTTTTATTCTATGAATTATAATTATAATAATGATATCCATATAATAATGAAGAAAATAAATTATTGATTGGATTATAAATTTTAAAAAACTATCTACACGACTATAGAGCTCTGAGGGGAAGCAAAAAAAAATTAAAAGTCAAGGTGCACTGACGTTATAAATTAAAAATAAAGACTCAGCTATTTAAAAATAGTGTCGCTTTTTATAGTTAATAGAGGAAAAAAAATGTATTTTTTTATCCATTTATTTCTCTTGGTACAATTTAGTGCAGTAATATTAGCTAGTTATTTTCATAGTTTACGCAAGGTATTATGTTTAGAGCATTTAATACTTATTGGCGACGCAAGAAAAAAAGAGGTGTAACTCATTGTATCCTCTAAAGTAAGGCTGATCCTAGTTTACTTTGCGTGAGCGTGAACAAATCAATGGAAGATTCAAATATATTCATGCACGATCTCTAGTGGAGAGGGAGTACCACTTCATCCCTAACCAGCAACTTCTGGCTTATATTCTGTTCTATCTTCTGGTAGTTTGTATAATCGTCTCTATATTCACTTCGAGGTGAATATTTGTTAGCCGTTTATTTTTATGTAATTTTATAACAATGGTTTATATAGTGCCTAATAGCAATCTAATGCGTTCCTTATGACAGACAGCCCTTTATTGCATATTTATAGTTATATAAAATAAATCGTGAGACGTTTTGGAACCATATAATTAAATATTTAATTTATAACAGCACAAAATTTAGTACTTGAAGGGGCAAGTAAAGAAAAGAGAATGGTTGTTTCTCACGACCATGTGTTGATTGATAGCTGACTATCACTGTTTCATGTGTCCAGTCCATGGGTGCCGCCGTCTTCTCCTCACGTCGGGTTCTGGATTTCTATCAGGTTGTGGTTGTGTAACTTTAACCGTTCCAGTGATTCTTCAAAAGAATACTGACCAGCGTAAAAAAAAAAGATGTAATTGGTGGTCAAAAGGGTAACCAGGGCCCTGTTTCATAATAAAGTACAAACTTATACTATTAATCTTATAGTTTGTATTTGGTATGATCTGACTGACTTAACGCAATTCTTCCAAATAATTGTTTACTTTTAAACTCATATAATATCACTAATTATCACCTCTATCATGAAAAAAATATATATTAGAATTTTTACTGCATAGTTTGTGTACTGGACTAATACTATTGGTGTTCATTATGAAACAGGACCCAGGCTGTCGAGCCATCTAACGTGTGCCTATAACGTCAATGTAATTCACGCTGTCTTAATTTTATATTGAGGGAGACACCAAAATGAGATTGAATAAATTTAAAATATCGGATGTGTAAATACGGCTTAAAAGAGTCAGTGAGAAACTATTGAAAAAGAACATTTCAAGTCAGAAGGTCTTCAACGTATATTCACACATAAAAAAAAAAAATACTTCTCGAGGTCCTTTGGTTCAGCATAACATTGCTTTTTGAATTTAATGGATGATAAAGCATTTGGAATTCCCCTTAGAAAATTATCATTCTGTATATGTCTGATATGATTACGTTTTTTAAATGTAATTTTAAGTTTTTTGTGGCAAGCATGAGGTGTTATTTCTAAGTTAAAAAACGTCAGTGAACCAATAAGTTCTAGATATACAATTGGAGAAACTCATTAAGTAGATTGAATTCCTAATAAATTAAAATAGGAATGTATAAAAAGATGTCACCGTCTGAAGAGCCTTTTTCATCCATTTTTGGGAGCATATCCAAGAGCTCAAATGCAAAATAAAAACTCCATTTTGAGAAATATCTTCTAAAAATGTTCAAATCAGTTCTCATTGATATATTAACATTTGTTTAGAGGTTCAGAAACGTCACAGTTTAAAGCAAACAAACCTGATTACATCACACATAAGTTTAGATCTAAAACATCCTTTAAAACATCAAATATTATATTGTCATGAATAGTTCGGAAACATAAATTTACACCAACAACGCTCAATGATAGGTAGATACTCCAGTAGGATTAAAAAATATTTCCAGCCAAGAGCAGTGAAGTATCAGTAGGGATAGTGACGAGGATAATCTGGACTGTCCTTGGAAAACCTAGAAAAGGAAAGTAAACAGAATTATCTCGGAAAAATAGATTATGAAATTATTAAGAGTATTATAAGAATTATCAGAATATGCCATATTTTAAATTAGGCAGTGTAAGTTTTCACAGGCCTATCTTCAAGGGAGACTAAAAGCCTTTACACGAGTTGCCGAACTGTTGGTGTAGTGAAGAACATCCCCCCCAGAGTGTTCTACGTTCCCAACAGCGAGCAGGACCTGTTAGTGGCGAAACTAACGAGGAAAATGTAGTGAGGAAAGTAATAGTTTCTAAAAATACGGTGAGGTAAAGATTGTGGGTATGAATAAAATTCATTAAAAAAGAAATCAAAAATAGATTTACTTCTAAGATTTTCCACCTTGAATATCGAAAAAACAATAAGCTTAGTGAAAATTATCTTCCTTGTTCCTTGGTTCTTTGTTGTTTCCTTTATTACAAATCACATTTTGGGGCCATTGTTGCATTAGTACAGTGCAAAACCTTAATATTTATAAATATTTTAGTGTTAACCTTAACAAATCTGGTGTATGATTTGTGTAACATTAGGATTTTAATTTTATAAGTGCGGATAGCCGCTATTGAAACATATTTAAGTAAAATAGAAGGCAACAATGTAGGGTAAATAAGGTATTTATTTAATCATATTAAAATTTATTTGCTATTTGATGTATAAAATGAATAGAATAAATTGTTGATGTGATTTGCATTATATTTATTAATGTTTTTTAAATAAAGGAATTCAATTAAACAAAAACGATAATTTTGACTACATCGAACTAAATGATATTGAAAACAAGCCAATTGTTTGAACCTTAATAATAATTAGACAAGAAATTTTGAGAGAATATTAAAACTGATGTTTTAATCTAATATTAAATGATTTTATACAAGCTACCATATAAGCTGATAGTGCAGACCCAATAAGTAGCACCAAGAAAGCATGGTTCTAATTGTTTAATATTTCCTTAGAATGTTTTTTTCCATAATTATTTATTTCAACAATAACCTCCTTTTGCAAAAAGCAGAGAATTTGAATAAAACAAATTTTATCTGCAGCTATGCTAGTAATAAATAACTTCACATGCATGAGGTAACTATTTATTTGCAGCAAATGCAATAAACTAGAGATGATTCTGTTGTATTAATAATAAATATATATGCTTGCAAGCTTAATTACATTGTTTCTAATAGTAATTAACAAGGTCACATGTACGATTATATTGAGAGAGAGGTCCCTCAGTAGTCATCTAGGAGCAGCTTACAAATGGAAACACTCGATCTACTGTTAAGGACAGAACTTTGTCACCTTCAGGTATAACAGTTAAGCTTAAGCTTATTTCCCATATCCCAGTTTGATCATAATAATTATCGTAACTCTTATAATAGTCTTTCAACCTAGGGACTGAGCGTTAATGAATATGGAAGAGATGGACGGAATACTTATCATTTAAATATCCAATCACTAGTATATCAATTTACGCATTAATGGACATCAATTAATGGACGATTTCCAAATTAGAAAAAATTAATCTTTAGCACTGTACATTCTACAAAAAGAGAGAAGGAGAGAGAGAGAGAGAGAGAGAGAGAGAGAGAGAGAGAGAGAGAGAGAG
>NW_027109687.1:31506-39498 GCF_000696795.3 Halyomorpha halys
AGAGAGAGAGAGAGAGAGAGAGAGAGAGAGAGAGAGAGAGAGAGAGAGAGAGAGAGAGAGATTTATAAATAAAACTGATATCTTCTTTTTAATCGCATGTAAAATTTAGATAGAGATTATACATACCTTTATTTTGCAATAAGAAACAATCCAGCATTAAAATTTTTAAATATGCTATTTATCAGAGAATAACAGGAGCACAAAGAAAAATACCAAATAACCTACGATTATTTTTCCAGTAAACTATGTAACCAATAATTGAAAGATATAGTTCTCTTACTCCCATAGCCCTTTCGTCCATTTCACTACCACTGATGGGCCACATTTAGCAATGGGAAACTTTTGATGTCACAAAGTAAACCACTTTGACGGGACTAGACTGATTTATGACTAAAGGACCAGGCAGGTTTATGGACAGAGGAAGTTACTGCAGTACATTCCCAATGTAAACAGACGAATGAAGACTGTTGGGCGACACCTGTGCCCTATGCGTCCACTCAATTTATTACTCAATTTCAATTTATTAAAAAAATAATATTGAAACGGATGGGTCCAAAACTCTTCTTAAACTTCGATCTATATATTTATGTAAATCTGACTAGCCAATTAAAGTAACTAATTGACATAATTTCGTTTCAAAATTTTACTAGCATCGTTATTTATGTTCATTAGTGAGGAACTCTTTATGAAAATTTATTACTATCATAAATTGAATACGACTATACTTATCTTAAACCACGATTATTACGTGGTGAACTTAGATATCAGTAAGTAATTCAATTTTAAAAATTAATAAGAGCTGAAAGTGTTAACCCCAAAGGTCAAACCAGCGCTAATCCTTTTGATTAATTAATAACTAGAACGGGGTCAACTTTGTCAGGCTTCCAGCGCCCCAGAGAATTTAATCAAATACAGGATTTGATTGTTTTGCTATGGCTACGTGTTGGGCTTAATGTCAGATCCAATAATCCAACTGGTTCTAGATTGCAAAGAAATGTCAGTGAACTATGCCGGTCATCTGCAATAAAAGAGCTTCAGCAAAATATTTAATTTTCATTAAAATTAATAAATGCACATCGAAGTTTATTGTAAATTATTAGTATATTTATCATATTTTCATTATTGAGTAGCTAAAGCCAATGAAAAATAAAGTGCTTGATTCCTTTATTTTCATAACATAACATAGAATATTATTTAGAAAATGTAAAAAAAAGTAAAAGGTAAATAAAAAACATTTCACCCCGCTATAAGGTAACCATGAGGAGGGTAATGTTTTTAGGAATTTTCTACAATATGTTTGTTTGTAGTCAGGGGAGTGGGATACTTCTACTCTCTTTTAAATCAAAAGTGAATTCAAAAACACCACGCCCTCGGAGGTTAGGTTGAAACTGAGGCTAATGTTCGTCATTGGAATTTAAACTGAAACAGAAGCCTCACGATTGACTTGTACTCTTCCCCTACTTCCCAACCACACCAATAGACCTTTTTAGCTTCACTTTTCCTTCGATCCAACACCTTTCATTATACTTCTTTCTCCAAGTTTGTAGCAACATCACCCTGTTTTGAGTGAATGGCCTATCGATTTTCAATTTTGATGGTTCAAATTATTAAGATAGACACTATAGCGAACTGACAGGGTCTGGTGTTGCACTAAGATAATAACTATTAACAATAACAATAGCCAAGAAGTAACAACTAACTTTAAAAACGTAGATCGTCGGCTAATTGCTAGGCGAGGCCGGCCAAACAATCCTTAGCGACTGTTACTCTTTAGTATTATGATAAAAAATATAAAAATCATGTCTTACAAAATAATCAAAAGTTGTAAAGAAAGGAATACAAATACAATTATATCTATATTAAGATATGGGATCGAATATTATGGTGCCAATGCTGACAGTCATTCATCAAAACTAGCAAATCAACAAAATCGAAAATTGAGAACAATAACGCACCGCAATAATAAAACATAAAATATTATAATCGTTGGTACTTCACCACCTAAAATATTTTATTTTCGTAGGTAATTCATTTTATTTATAGATAAATAATTTGTAGATAACAAATTATTTAGAAAAGAAACAATATATCTAAAAAATGCTAGAAACCAAATTAAATTTATCGAACCACCCTATAGCAATAAATTTGGTAAACGTACATTAGACTATATCGTACTATATCTGTTCGATCACTTACCAGAAGAACTAGTAAATAAATCAACCACGAAAAAAACTAAAACAGAAATATTGAACGGGTACTTTCTTATTTCTATGATTCCCTATAATTGATTTTGATTCACCAAATGTCCATATCTGCCTATTTTTTTTAAAATCAACATAATTTGTTTACTATATTACGATCTGTATTAGCAGTGTATGTACATATGTTTATGTATAATGTAGCATAGCAATGTATGAAAAGCACATGATTAGTAATATATATATCATTGGATCCTTTTTTTATAATATTCTGCATTATATTGTTTTATTTTCATTATTATATTAATTCGCTAATTGTAAATTTTAAGCTTTATTATTCACTTCAAAATCCTTTCAGTTTTTTTTATTATTATTTTGTTTTTTATTTTATTGTTTTTTAATAAGTATCATTTTGGTTGTTATTAATTAAAATATTAATTGTATCACTTTAGGCCAATGCATATTGTACTTATCTACCATAAAAATTCTATAGCCTCCACACCGCCCTATTAGTCTTAACTGTAGTATGTACGATTTACTAATGTCTATCATGTTTATGTGTTATTTTAGCACCGAACGATAGATGTTGTCATTGGGTCGGACTATATTTGATGTAATTTTTTTTAATGAATAAAATAAAAAATAAATATTAGTACAATTTACAAATTAATTATTAAACTTAGCACTACAAACAATTTACTTATATGTTCATTGAAACAAATTATTAATTTAATCACTTAAAATTATAAACATACATGAAAAAAAAAAAATTAATTAAAACGAGAAGACTTGAGATATACCCCTATCCGTCCGATCATAAACACCACCAGCTTTTAATATTCTTAAATCTCGATTTTATGAAATAACATAAATTCCTGTTTTATTAGTTGTTGTAATTCCTTTCCTATTTCTCATAAAACAAACTGGCCTGCTAAAGTGAGAACGTAACTAACTTTTGATAACCAAAGTATCCCTTGCGAAAGTAATAAACTAGTTAAAGCTTTGATGTAAGCTAGACTTCATTAAACTTCATAAGATTTATTATCTAGACCACAGAATCAATAAAGGTGAAACGTAAAGTATAGATGATGATCATGAAAACGAAATTGGCTGGAACAAATGGCTCAGTGTATTTATAGCTAAACCATCTATTAAGGATATAAAAGAGTAATGAACTGAATAATTCTTCAAGCAATTCTTCAAGAATCTTTTACGATAATGCCTCTCCTAAATATTTTAATTTATTAGATCCTTTATTGGCCCATTCATCCTTCATGTTGTATTTTTTTTTTTTTTAGAGTCGGAAACAATATTTAACGAAATTGCCCTATTCCTTTAATCCATTCTTTACTCTTAACTTTAGCTATAAACCAGTCAAGTTAGGTTTACTGAGATGCAAAAGTTTGAGTAGTAGATTTTAATATTTTTTTTTCCAAAACATCCATGAAACTTTGGGAATTTTCATGGCTATTGACGCTATACATAAACGGTATTGTTTAGACCTGATTGCAAAATAATTAATGTATTAAAAAATTATTGTCATAAACAACAGTTAAAAACGATAAAGTTATATCTCAGATTTTGAAAAATTTGGAAAACAACATCGCATTAGTACCTCAATTCGTGACCATACCACTTGACTAAATTAGTAAGATGTGATACATAAGCTCTTTTTTTTAACTTCTAAAGCATAAGAGAACTGAGAATTGAGACATTGTCTTCATTGAGCGACAGTGAAAATAGATCATTGAGCTGGTAGTTAAAGATGAACACATGCTGGTTTTATTATTAGTACAGGAAAAATATAACATTCTTAAATGTTCAATAAAATTCTTGGTTTCACGTGATAAGACAAAAAAAAAATCTGAAAACTTCTTTTTTAAAAAAACTTCTTTACCGACGTTCTACAAGTCAAGAAAAACAAATTAGTTCATTGATTTTTGACGCAAGGAGAAGCTAAAGTTGAAACGGTAGTTACGGGGGCGACGTTGATTGTTGATGTGTTTGGAATTCATAATATTTCGAAAAGTCTACATCAAAGATGCACACTGAAAGAAAAGAAAAATGTTAAGCATTTCACCCTCTTAATAATGAGTTATGATTCAAAATTGTATCTGACGCTACACCGAAATATGGAAAAGCTAGGGCGAAAAATGAAATGCTACAAAAATAAGAATATATTGAAAACCAAGAATCAGAGATGCATACCGTAAGCAGGGGAAATATTTTGTGTTTCATCCTCTTTGTAACGAGCTATAGTTCAAAATTGTATTTAGCCATTAATAAATTATCTACAAGATAGGTTATTTTTAAGAACGATAAACTCATCATTAGAAGGTACTACAAGAAGTAGTACAACAATTGACGCAGTATTTGGTAGACATACATAAATGTTTAAATTTCTTATTTTAGCCATACCATATCAACATTTATTAATAATGCAGTGATAAATTAAACTATTGTTTCAAGAATCAATAGTATAATCAAAGAAAATATTATTTAATAATTATAATTAAATAATAAAATGGAAATATTATCGTATTTTTGTAAAATAAATATCATTATTAATATTTTATTTCTTTCCCAGAACTCCTTCTGGCATGTACCAAGACTGCGATTTTTTTTTTATTCTAGAATTTAAACCGCCGGTTAGCGATATAGGGAACGTGAAATTCGAATTCAGTACTCCGAAAAATTTGTAGAAACATTGAGAAAAAGCCGAAAAAAAATAATGTAGGAGAAAAAAATACTTCTTACCTCTTTTAGACACTGAATGCTTTTCAAATACATATCAGAGGCACGCTTTAAAGAAATACAAAATAAATAAATTCACCAGGAAAATGTTATTATAACTTAAATGAAATAAGAACTTTTTTAAAATAAATTCAAAACTGTAAAACTATTAAATAATCAGAAATAAGTTTACTGCAAACAATAAATCTAAGTATACGAAATTAATTAAGTTGAATAAATAATTCATTACCCAATAGGTCTTGTATAATCGCTCTAGTTTTAATAAAATTTATTGTTAACAAAAATAAAAATAAATATTATAAAAAAAAATATTGGTAATCCTTGCTCATACTACAAATGTATCATGGCACTAAATTGTGAAGTGTAAATTACTTTTTTCGCAAAATTGATTATTTCTTTACTCATTTAATTTTTGTAAATTACAAAACACTTTTTTTTTTAAGTCCCATTAATGAGCCACAATAATGAGGGGTAGGTAACAATAATGATGGGTGAAACTCTTGCACTGCATTCCAAATGCATTGTAATGGGGTAATGAGGAAAGGGATGCGCCTGAAAATTGGAAAATTGATTGAGTCCGCTGTATGATGATGAGGCTCATCAGATTTCGTTTTGTCTGTAGTCAGTAAGTTAGTTGTCCTCAATCGAGTCTGATTCTGTGCGTGTGTGTCTGCCACCTTTGTGGCCGTCCTCTCGTTATGAATGTCCTGAATTATGGGTTCGTACGGTACTGGAGGTTATTAAAAAGATTAATATGCCTCCTCGATTTAAATTTTGTCACAGTCAGTAGTTCGAGTGTAGTATGTATGTAGTCCATCTTTTCACTTTGAAGTATACCGCTCTGAAACTGTTGGAGTCTCTTGGCCGTCGAAGGTGATATGTTGGTCAGCATAGGTGTTCCATAGAGTAGGGCTGGCCTGAGTACACTCTTTTAAATCATTAATTTGAGGCGGAGAGAAAGATTATAAGAAGTTATTAGGTGATTAGGCTGTAAGTCTTGATCTTAACAAGCTTGATCTTTTGATTGTATGGGCGAGATAACATCAGGTGCCAATCAAGGGTGATAACCAGATATACTATGCTGCCTGCTGATCTATTCTCGCACCCTGCTACCCAACCGACTTTCGAGAGTAGACGCTTGTTCAACTCGAAAGAGAAAATAATACAGTCGGTCTTAAATTATTAAAATAATATTAAAGATACTGAGATTAAATAATCGGCACCAATTTTTTTGGTTTTTTCCGCATGCAGTAGAACTGTTCAGTAGTCAATAACTACAATTGAATTTTGTGCCATTGCTCCAGCGCCTTCAAAATTCCGCGAACCATATGATTCAGTTTAAATAATTCAGATGGCTGCCGCTAAGAAAGGCTTTGCTCTGCCCTAGCCACTAGAGGTTTGATTCGCCAGGTAAACACACTACTGCTGTCTTTTGAAACTGGAGGTTCCAACTGTTCAGGCTGTCACCAGAAATTGCCTCGACCTCACCTTCACAATAGACGCCGGTGTACGCTCAGTAAGTCCACTGATCGCCTGAGACCATGTGGATTGAAGTACCGGAATAGCTCGCCGCCGACACCTAGGACATTAAAAGAAAATAATCTTTTCATTACAGTGGTCTCCTCCCGAATAAACCGCCGACTATCATTAGCCGCAATCGCCATTAAAATTAGCTATTCATTGTAAAAAATGTTGATTAGGGCCCGATATACATTTCAAGTGTTTATCTCATTTAAATTTATGTTATATTCTCTTAACTTGGATTAACTGTACTAACAGCGTTCACAGACAAGAAATGATTTTTGATTTTCATAACTTTCCTTAATGTCATCATCTGTTTCTTAATATACTTTTTTATCACTGTAATTATTCTCTCTTTTTTTTAACTCACCTACTAAATACAAGAACATTCTCTACACTCATTGAACTACTGTAGATGACTACATCGTCGGCATAAGCCGCTACAGTAAGCTTTTCATGCTTGGCTTTAACAGTTTCAGCCGTGTATCATAAAGTATTGGAGATAGAACAAACCCTTGGGGTACTCCACAGGTGAGTGGGATCCCTTGAGTGGTGCTGAATGATCTCAAACTATGAGTCACAAAATCAAACGCTTCCATTCATTCTATTGAGATAATCGCTGTTGCCTCGTTCTCCTGTGTCTTTTTGTTTTCATCCACCTGTGATTTTGCGAGATGGTGATCCGGGCAGAGGCTGGTCTGGAAGCCACTCTACTCCGGTAGGATTATTTCAATCTCTGAGCAGTAGGTTTTGAGATAATCAAGAATCATTGACTCAAAAATCTTGCCTAGATGTGGAAGCAAGCTTATTGGTCTGTAGTTGCGAGATTGAAATCCGATCTAAGCGGGTTTCTGAAGCGGGAACAGGGTAGCTCGTTTGCATGCCTCAGGGAAGTATCTCAATCAGAGGCAGAAGTGTAAAGGTTCGTCAAATGACCTATACTTTTCCTGGACAGCTGTTTCAAAATTTTTGTTATTGTTCGTTGTTAGGTCTTATTCCTCTCGAACGACGAAGAATAGCTTTGTCTTGTTTCAGGGATACAAATTTATAATTGTCTCCGATGTCTTCTGTCGGTAGGTCGGCAGGAAGACCTGTCCTTTTGGTTATTATTTCACCTGAAGGTGAAGCCTGCTTCTGTGCTGCCTTGGAGTATCGTCAAGCTACTCTTTCTGATGCTCGTCCTCAGTAGCTTCCAGAATTGTCTTTGTGTCGCCATGCTCTACCCGCCACTTCGCATGTCACACTGCTGTCCACCATTGTTTCATTAGGTTTCGGACCTGATTGGTAATGGAGTACTAAAAACCATGCCCCCTAACCATTTATTCTTCCACTTATTTCACAGCTCTTAAGTTGAAGAATGTGAATCCCCGGTGGGGGACGCAAAGCTGGAAACATACATTTTTTTTTTTTTTTTCCGAAACCCTCTAAAACAGAAATAAAATGTGAGTTAGTAGTGCATTACTGTGTAGAAAGAAAAAGTAATTCGTGTTGTGTCTTACCTTTTAATCACAATTAAAAA
>NW_027109687.1:39597-69058 GCF_000696795.3 Halyomorpha halys
TTAGTAGTGCATTACTTTGTAGAAAGAAAAAGTAATGCGTGTTGTGTCTTACCTTTTACTACCTTTGGTATTTAAAGGTTACCTGTTATTATTCCGTTTAATTATTGATTAATAATCAATTACATATTAGCATATCCTTTTTTTGAAAATGAACTTAACGACTAATTAAAAGGTAGCAGGAAGCATCTAAACTGTTTTTTCATAAATTTTATATCTCTAATTACTACATACGGCTCAAATTAGTACATCTTTTACTACACAATCTAAATATAATTGGCTTTGATGATCTTTACTTAATTACACCGAATAATATAGATATACATATATGCTAAACATATTGAAACAACAACCAAATTCAAACATACTACCTAAGACAGATCAGTGCCACTTCTCTCTTTACCTGTCTCTGAAACTAATATGGTCTTGAATACTCTTTATAATAGATTTTCAGACGTACTTTATCGACAATTAGCTCTTGGAACTGTTAATAAGAGACTTCCGTAGGAAGAAGTTGGAATAGAAATCTCCAAAACTAATTGCATATTTAATTTGTTATAGCGAGGTGTCATTAGAAGTATACTGTCTTCATGATATATTAGATCCCACACAAAGTTGAGCTCACTTTGTGTATACAGAATCGTGTATGCAGCACTGAATATGCCACTTTATTTTATGTATTCCTATCACCCTCTAAGGGGCAATAGGCGTCCTTTTTGTGTTCATAAATTTTATGATATGTGTTTGTAAATAAAGGTCTGTAAATATGAATTTTCTATGAATGATTTCTTGAACATATCATTTCCATCAGAATGTGAAATCTTTTAGTACACTTCTATTTTTTTTTAATTATCTTGTATTATTTGTGCATAGAAAATAATATTATTTCTCCTATATAATTTATAGGTTCAAATTTCTTATTAATACTCGGAATGGAAGACATTAGCCATATTGAAATAAATTAATCTTTGGATCCAGGTGATTTTGGAAAAATTACAAGAGATAAATGACAGAATAGAAAACACTAAACTATCAATTTGATACAGTCATATTGGAATATTTGAAAAATTACGTTTTTTGAATAGTACTTTTTCATAATTGGCATATTTATTAACAGCGTGCTTAAAACAGCATATTTTATTTGCGTAATTTTGTGCGTGTGTTTGTATTATAAAAAAAAAAATCAAATTTGAAATATCCTTCTTTATCAATTTATTTTATTCCTAAGAAACAATCGTGATACTAAAAAACTGAAATTGAGTAACACAATATTCGTTCATGATGTTTTAAGAAAAGCATTTTCGAATTTTAGCGGCATTGACAAGACGATTCCTCCTGGTTGAGCTAGTTCCGAGCTCAGCTAAGAGATGGCAGGAAAATCCAATCCCAGACTTAAGGCTACACACACCTTCAACATATATATTTCTCAAATAGGAGATTGTTTTCCTGATAGCGGATAGATTTGTAATAACTATATGTAAATATCTTAATTTTAAGTTAGAATAGTAGATATCCCCTAGAGTTTTTTAGTTTAAATTTCAAATAAATAAGTATTATATTTGATTAGCTCTTATTATTATTTACATGGTTAATAAATTTAATTTCTACAAAATTATTTTAGAAAAATAAAAAAATATATATTACCCTGGAAACATTGATTGATATATAATTTAAATAAATCATAATTCATAAAAAAAAATTTTTTTATTAAATATATAGGTTTTTATTATAATTATTTGTAAAATACAGAGGTATCTCGCTAATCGGAACTAATTAGATCCAAGGAGCTTAGAATTAGCGAAATAATCTGAATACCAAACGGGAAAAAATCACATCCTCAGAAATAAATTAATTAATCAACAATACATTTCGCACTAAAGATTAATTGAAAATATTGATTATATCCGCCGATAAAGAAATTGAAAAAATAAACACACTTTCATATTTCAAATAAAATGCAAGGTATGTATCTTAGATTTATTTTAAATAAAAGGAGATGGTATTTTCAACTAGATTATTTAAGCCTCAACAGGTAACGGTTTTATTGAATGTATGTACTGCATACATAAACTGAAATCTACAATTTTATTTATTAATTTTTTTTGGTGGTTCAAATTATAAAATGGTTTGAATTAGTGAGGTTAGTTTTAGCAAGAGTACTCTGCGATACAATCTCTCTCTACAAGCGGATAAAGCGTAAAAAGAAACTGCTAATTGAATCATTCCACCTCTTCAAATATACAAGTCGAATAATAATAAAACGTAAAAAAAAAAAAAAAAAAAATGTATCTAAAATATAGTCAGGAAAAATTACGAAAAAACTGAAAAGGGAGTAACGATTAAATAGTTGATCGTCCAGAAAAATTGTAACCTAAACTAGCTTTAGAACCTTTGGAAAGGAAAATTTAAAAAAAAAAACTATATAGCCTTCGTATCGTATCAAATTAAGTAAGAAAAACAAAAACAAGTATTGAATTAATTTATAATTATTCGGAAATAGATCATTTAAATCTTTTATATTGCTCAAGGTACATTCCTTCTACTTTTTTTTTTAATTGTCTGTGTTCAATAAATTTGTGTCTTTCTAGTTTTCCTAGGCGATCATCTATTTTATCACTACTCCCTTTTCAGATTTTTCGTTATTTTTCCTGACTTTATCTTTTAGATTTCTTTTTTTTTTTACGTTTTAATATATCAATCAATATTTTGAGGGTCATAAATAGTTATTGTTTTTTAAAAGAATATTGAAATAATATTACTTAAATAATTATGAAAGTTGATAAAAATTTTATACCAACAGATAATTTGATAGATTAACAAATCGATTGTTATGAAAAAATACTGAGTAATTTAGTTATATAAAGTTCAATTTCAAAGAATATTATTATATTATGGATATAAATCTGTCGAATAATATAAGTACCTGGATGTAATATGATTTTTAAATCATAATTATATTATTTATATTTTATATGTAAGGAATTGTGAACAGTGATTATGATACCGGGTGGATAGTTCAGCACATAGGCGGTAGATGGCAGTGGAGTCTTCAATGCGAATTAAGTTTGTCAGTATGAAATTCAAACAACATTTTCAGTAATTGATAATTCTATGTTTTTTTTTTAATCATTTTGATAACAATGAACTATAAATTTTTTTTCAAGATATATATTTTTTTCAATAAACTTATTTTAATTTTTTCATATACCTGTTTAATTACCATTTTTTCATTGAAATTCTTTCGATTGAGCTATTAATTAAAATATAACATTATTTAATTAGATTACAAATTATCATACGTACCTAATCACTAGGTGGTCATAAATACTTAAAAGTATTCAGGTTTAACTAACCCTAAATATCATCTAAAAGTCTATGTTTGGGAAATTATATACATGCATTCTATATATATACTGTACCATTTTGTAAATTACTTTCCGTTTAAATACTAATTATAGCACTTTTTTCACAGGTGAGCCCTTTTATCGACGTTTGGGAATTTCATATTATTGATTGAAATTCCATGCATAATTGTAAGTATCATGCATTCTTTATTTATATTACCTATATCAAATTTCTGGTACTTGAATAATAATTATTCTTTCTAAGGTATACTCGGAACTAGTAAAAAGGTCGTAATCTTCAAAACCTTATGATTAGTTAATGTTTTTTAGAGGACTACGTTGTAAACTGAACGAATGTTACATAAATATATTATTATATTATATTATATATAATATTAAACAAGGCGATTCTCGATCACCTATTCTATTTAATTTAGCACTGGATTACGTTATAGGAAATGTGATGTATACCGTGAGGTTAGGTTGTAAAATACTGGCGCTAGGGTATGCTAATGATTTGGTATTATTGGGTTAGGACGAGGAAACTATGCAACTGCGTTGATAAAATCTAGTAAGGAACTAGGCCTAAAAATAAATACGTATATTAATATTGGAAATTTGATTTGAAATTTAAAATGAGGAAATTCCTATATTATGTTATTTTTCGTAAATTTAATTTCATTTTTTTAATTTAATCTAGATATTTAGGTACATGCACAAAAGTATCAGATTAAAATTACACAAAAGCATTATTTTATGGGAAAAATACAAATTGAGTAGTACCAAAACCACTGATTCTACTGAGAATAACAAAGAATTCCGTGTAACACATTTTCGTTCAGATCTTTATAAATTATATTTTTATTTAATAAAACAATATTCTCATATTTTTATTGGAAATTAGTAGGATTATTAATTGTAACAAGACAAATAATAAGCCCAACAATAAATATCGTGAAACAGCAATAAATAAACAAAAATAGTCAGATAATTATTTTTTGCTTTGATATATTAATTTACAGCTGCTATAAAAATAAATTATACTATATTTTAATCGCAATAGGATAGAGAGAAAATATAGGTCTCGGAGCACCACCATCAGGCGAATGAATTAAGTGAATGAACTGAACATTCGTCTTTGGATTAAATCTATAAATGTACATTTTGAAACATGTAAAAGTTCAGTTGGGATCATTGTAGGTTGATTGCAGCCGATTTCAGAACTAACTGCCATGAAAAAGAGAAAGAGTCTATGAACATTTCTGAACAAACAGAAAAATATACAAAACCCGTGAGGAAATTTATAATTGTTACCTTAAAACTTTATTACCAAACTAAATAATAAAATTGAAATCTGCTTAGAGAATAAAGTAAAATACTAAAACTTTGCTAATAACTAATAATAAATATTAATTATAATGAATTTGTAGAAGTTTCCAAGTTAATGAAATTGTATGAAAAAAAGTACTTTTTTTTTTTGTTTGCGTTTATTATCACAATCAATGTACCTTTGTTTTAGCTCCACTAAAGTTGAGTGTTTGCGGCTTTAGTGCACTGGCTTATCACTAGTGACGCGGTGAGAGGGATGCGCTGGGATCACAAAGAGCTCTGCTCTACCCCTCACACTTGGGGGATAAAGTGGGCTAGGGTTCCTCAGGTCGATAGTATAAATATTGTACATAAGAGTGAAAATGCGACTGGTGATTATTTTATTTTATTATTTATTTATTGTTTCATGTACATAGTTTGATTAAATTTATTTTCTTTATACTGAATTGATCACATTCATACTAAAATAAAATAACATAAGATAAAAATAAATGAAAAAACTACATAAAAATAAATAAAATCTCTTTCTGAATATATTCAAACAGAAGAAACATAAAGAAATTATCACTATTACCTACTGCCCAACAAAGTTGTGGCAGATTGTAATATTTATCTATAAATAAAATTTGAATTTATAATGAACCTTTGTAATCGACCAACAACTAAGCAAATATTGCTTCCGCACAAAATTTGAGCTAATATGTTTCAAGATATAACACAGGAACTTCGAATAAGAAATACCCCGAATTATCATCATAACTTTAAGGCTAACTATTTTTGGAGACTTTGAAATAAAATTATCATCAGAACTCGTAGTCATCCAATGCATTGCTTGAAAATGGCATTCCATTAAATTTTGATTGAATTTTCTTTAGTTATCTTCGTGTTTATGACGGAAGAGGAAAAATAAAATATTTTTGATTCAACATTCCACACCCTAGAAATCAATAATAAAAAAAAAATTATATCTTGATTGAGAGGGCCAATTTTTATTATTATTTAGAGTTACCCCCTAGATATAAGTAAGAAATAATTTATTTAGATATAACTCAAGATTTAGACATTTTATAATATATTATATGTACATATGAAATACGATTCCAACTGTACAAAAAATATAAGAAATTATTAAAATTGAACCTTTATAATTTATAAAAATTCAACATACTTTACCAAGTTCGTATAAATTATTTTTTGGAGGTTCTCAATATTATAGAAAAAGATTATCCGAAATTGTGGAGCCGGCGGAGGTTTATCTTAAGAAAATATGAAGTTCAATATACTCGAACTAAAGAACAAAATATAACAGTGACTATGGGTTATTGGATAGAATACTTATGTAATTGATACCCACATTTTCGGTAGCGATTTGAAAAAAAAAATCATGTATATGAGGATCAAACCTGCAAAATTTCAGACATACAAATCCACATAACTTAGATATATGTTTTTTATATCAAACTTTATATTATATATATATATATAAGTTACGGGCTGTCAGCTGACAGGTCCATATCAGCTGATCGAGAACAGCTGACCTATTGTATATATATAGACGGACAGGCTCCGCAAATAGATCAGTATTTTACAGCAGTTCAAGCGAGTTAGATCTCATTCCTTATTCTATTTTTTGACATTGTGCTTTCGCCAATACTTAACTTATATATATATATATATATATATTGGGTTTCTGAAGCAAAAATTGCGTACTATAATAATTTTAGAAAAGTAGAAAAATATATTATCATAAATGAGAGAAAAATAAGTACGGACCTGAACGAACTAGTTAGACCTGGTAATATAGGTTAGAATTTTCGGCGGGTTTAGACGCCGCCAAATTGCTCTAGAGCCTTTACACTAGAATCAGATCGACTGCGAAAGAGATTGATCACTTGAAGGAATCCAATTCATGCCAGAGGTAGGAGCATGTAGGTAAGGATTTAGTTACTCCAAAGATCGTATCTCAACTTTACTCAATACCACAAAAAACAGGGAAGCAATGTATATCTTCATATCAAAATACATTATAGAGAACGTGGGGTGATAAAAATAGTTGTCAAAGAACAATCTTTTATATATGTAACTTCAAATCAATGTTATTTACAACGTATGGCGAAACCTATACTTAGCCATTTATTAACAAACGCTAGAGAAGATGTGAAAACTCAGGAACAACTATAATAACTTCTAATTATTCATGAATAAATTGAATAAAAGACCAGAGAATTCTAATGAAATATAAAATAAGACAAAATGTTTTGCAGTGCTGTTTTTCTTTTAAGATATTATAAAGTTTGAAAATTAGATTTGAACATTATCGAATTTAACTTTTAAAAAATACCAACAAATAGTGCATGAGATAGAGGGGCATATTATATTTTAAGCCCCTGACAGGAATTGATGGTTGAAAATTGGATTGTCAAGAGCGTGAGACGAAATTGAATACATTGAAACAGCGCTGGGAGACTGAAAATAGATAGGAATAAATTTATAGTTCACTATCATAGCTCAACTATTTTTGAATATTACATTTACATTATTTAATTTATATTCATTTTTTTTCTATTTTTAGGAGATATTTAATATGGCCTCTTTTTTTTTTCTGTGACGGTATATTTTTTAGGTTTTATTATGATTTTTATTCTAGGCTAATTAATAATCATTTTGTCAGCACCAAATATAATTTTATAAAAAACACAAATGTAAGAATGAGCAGAAGGTGAAGACAACTTAAAAATATTGTCCGATAGACCCAAACAAAAACAATAAGTTTAAGTGGCTAAAGGATATGCGTAGCATGCTTGTGTTGCTGATGCCCGCACTGTTGGTTGGGGTTTGAAAAGCATTCATTTGTTGCAGACCTTTAGTATCTACATATCTGCGGGAACAATAGTTTAAATCAAATAATCTATGATATAAGCTATATAAATACTGTTTCTGATAGCCAAAAATATGTACTACATTAAATAGAGAAAAATACTAAACAAATAAAAAATAAACTAAGTAATAAATAATATGTATATATGGTGGGTTCCACAAATAATTTAGGAATGGGCTATTTCACGTCAGTTTTGAACCTGTGAACCAAAATTGTTTTTTTCATATTTGCACATTTTTTTTTTTGTAAGTACCTAACATTTCTTAGCTTTTGCTAAACGGATGGCGTTTGACACTTTATTTGCATTAGATGATGTTCCGGCAATAACAAGCCACTACTGAACGGGTTCTGCCATTTTCTTACTTGTGCCAAAGCGGTTTCACCATTAAAAATAGGTTGGGAACCCCTCTTTTATACACTAGAATCTATGTCAGAGAATGGGGGGGGGACAGTTTTTCTTACCACTTAGTTTAATACTTTTGTTCCTAATTTTAATAGATTTATGTTTTACACGAGCTTTCTTTTTTTGGACAATCTAATTATTATCGGTAGAAACTAAAAATAGATTAGTGTTGCCATTCGTCATGGTACCTAGTCCTCTTGATTGGTTATTACAGCTTCCTCAAATCAAACAAGAAATAATTTAATTTTCAGAACTTATTCTACTTCTGATTAGTAATAATATGAAAATATTATTTGCATTCTGCAGTCTTTGGAGAACATCTGGTCTTCTCACGTGACGTAACAAAAAAGTTTACCCATGTCAATTTTTAAATATTGGATTTTAAGAGAGAAAGGTTTTTTCCTCATTAAGTCAACCTTACATTTAATTAAAAATATAATTCTTAGCTCCGAACAACAATCATATCGTAAATTTGTTTAGTCCTTTTTACGAATTATTTTTGGGCACCTTGTATCTACATGAACTATAAGACAATGGATAAGTACATATAAGAAAGTATTAAGGTTTAATATTTCATTCAATTTTTTAATATTAATTATCAATTCTTATAATTTTTCTTTAATTCAAAGTAATTATGTATTACAATTAATACCTAAATTACCTAAATATGAACACAATTAATTAAATGTAAACGTCAAGAATGATGAATAAATATTATTTTACCACTTTATTTAGAGAACTAAATAAAGCGTATAGTTAAGAGAAATGCTACTGTAACTTTTGATAAAGCTACACACCTCTGAAATAAGACCTAGGCTTACTCTAGACTACTTCCTCGGAGCAAATATTTACTCCAACTTGCGGTAACTAACTTCGTACTTGCTGTTTATTTACAGGAGAGACGTTCCTCAGTTTCTTGCCGACCATTGTTTCTCTTAACATTTGATCCTGCTAGTTCCGTGGCTACTCTGAGTTTACCTTACCAGTTTGTTTGCAATAAACAAAACTATATGTCTTTAGTTTTTTTATAATAAAAAAAAACTCTTCATGATTCTATCCACACCTGTCAATTGGAGTATTGAAAATCAGTAGATTGCTTGACTGTAATTTTAAATGACAAAGGACATCTAATGACATGAAGAAGACAATTATCCAGTGGTACCTTACCCCTCATTTTCTCTAGGTGGCAGGGTTCTTATCAATAATATGTTTCCTCTTGGTGTTCTTAGACATAAATAATTATCCTATTGCTACGCTTTAGTGTCGAAGTAGTTTTTTATGAAATGTTGTAAGTTCGTATATGTTCAGTGGCCGTTTTAATTTGTTAGTCAATTTTGTAGGTAAATTAGTAAGCCTTGCTATTAACATAATATGGTGCTTCGGTTATAAATCGTTTGATTATGAATTGGAACGATTATACTGCTTTTATGTTAGTCTGCAGATTACGTAAATTTGTAGCGAATATCTCTATATCAGTTTTAGAATGTAAGTGGATGTACATTATTTTAATTTGGAATTTCGTCTTAGTAGTGAGTGCATAATATTTGGTATAACCGACTTCGAAACTGTGTGTTGTTCAACAAACATTTCCACTTTCGATTTTCATATAGATCAGGAAGTTAAAAAAAATGTTCTTTACACATGTGCACCTTTTTTTTTTTTTAATTACGCATCGGCCACTAAGGACAACGTCAATACCATGGTTACGCTTCTTTGGGAGTCCTGATTTTCTTTCTTCCCATCGCAGTTTCATGATCTTCGTCTGGCTTTCTTTTCTTTCTTAAGACCACTTCGTACCCCATTTTTTCCCTCTTCCAATACTGGTGAGATTTTTCTATGTTTTCCTATACGTATCTCTATCTTGACAATCGGTTTCTGAAATTTTAAGTCTCTTTAGTTCCTCTCTCATTTGCCTCGTGTATCTTCCCATGTTTTTTGTAGCTAAATTTTTTTTTCAAGATTTTCTTATTCAATCTTTCCTCCTCCATCCTCTTCATGTGCCCATAGAACATCATCCTTCTGACTTTCATCTCGGTTTCCAGGTCTTTGATTTTTTTTTGTAGATCTCTTTGTTAGATCTTAGCCTGTAACCTTCTTGTGTTTTCTTGGGCCCATAGATCTTGCTTAAGATCCTCCTCTCTACTTTTAGCAGCTTTTCCAAGTTGGGTAACCATTTGGTCTCCACCCCATATAAAATCACAGGCCTTATCACAACGTTGTAATATCTTAATTTTGCATTGGAGAAGAGAAGGCTGATTCTGACTCTCATCTCGGTTTCCAGGTCTTTGATTTTTTTTTGTAGATCTCTTTGTTAGATCTTAGCCTGTAACCTTCTTGTGTTTTCTTGGGCCCATACATTTTTCTTAAGATCCTCCTCTCTACTTTTAGCAGCTTTTCCAAGTTGGTCTCCACCCCATATAAAATCACAGGCCTTATCACAACGTTGTAATGTCTTAATTTTGCATTGGAGAAGAGGTTCTTCTTATTGTAAATTTTAGCTTATTTGAAAACAAAAATGCTATTCCCTGCTGAGTTTGCTCAAAAAATGTAACTTTTTTTTACATCAGTTCGGATTACTGGAGGGTTCGGAGTACCGAACATCGAATTACCTTGATTACACTGCATTTACATTACAGTTAGTTTAAATTAAAGATCGATAATACGGAAACCTTGTTAGACCAAACTCAATGGTTAAATAATTTCGACAGCAATTCTGAAAGTAATGACCATCAACATTACAAATCGTTATTTGTTGTGTCTGCCGTTTCTATTCTAGGAATAATTTTTGAGTAAATTAAAAAGAAGTATAAATTATAAAATAGCCTTTGTATTCATCATTGATGATGTAAATGTGATTTACATGTTATATTCTAAGCAACTAAAGTATAAAATCCCATTTAATTTAGATTATATTGTGGAAAAGACAAATTGGACAGGTGCAATGATTTAAAAGTTATCAGGGCGCTATTAATCAACTGATAATTTAATAACTTAATGCAATTGAATCGCTGGTTCAGCTCCCGAAAATCCTTTAAGATTAGCATTTTTTAGCGATCAATAACACGGCTTCTTCGCGGCCGTAAAAATGTACTTAAAAGGTTGAGATTTATTTTCCATTATTTTATCCTTCTAAAACAAAGCGAATGTGAAAATATATAATACATCATGTCACGTTCTAAATTATATTTAAAATAAGCAATTAATGTTTCTATATTAGTGATAATAAATTTGATAGATCTTGAGATGCTGCGTTGGACAGATCACTAGCATCTTCCAAACTGAAGCTTGTACAATGTACAGGCTATTTGTACAATATACAGACTATTTGTACAAACAGCCAAAGCAAATGATTTCGAGTTTGTATACAGTTGTTCTTGGTTTCAAAAGTTCTTCCGCTTAATTTTTGGTGAACATTGTTGAGATGAAAGAAAAGTTAGAAGCAACAAATACAGTGTACTTAAAATTAAATAATCTGGATATTATTTTTTTTACCTGATAATTTGAATAAATAATAAATTAAATACATTTTTAATAAGAGCTCACATATGGCGGGTAAGGGAGAGGTGAGATTTCGTACATCTTCAAACAATGCAGGAGATTTTTCAAGTTAAGACAACCCAACCCAAGGAACGCTGGTGTGTATTAGGTTTTAAATTTGTATCCATTATTTTGTAAATATATATGTGTGTGATCGTCGGACCGCAAATTTTCCAATTTCAAGCCCTTTCTAAACACATCGATTACTCTATCATAAACTCTTCTCTTCCCATGTTAAGCAAATATTTCTAAAGTCGTATAGGACCGTCCCTCCTTGGAGGTCTTAATGCGTCTTATTTTATCTGTTTAATAAAGGAGGTAAGAAAAAAAGAGGGTCTTGGGCATGGAAGTGGGAGGTCCGGTGGAGAAGGATGGCCTTTTTTTATGTGATATGATCTCCTTTTGATATCGTACATCGACCAAACCTACTTGCTATAATTGTCTGTTTAAAAATTCAGATAAGTAAGGCAACTATGGAAGGCAGGAGTGAGCCTATTGAGCATCCAGCCAAACATATGCCATCATTGTTGACACCGCCTTCAGCGGACCCGGCAACCATTCTTATATGCCATCCCGGCAAAACAAGAAAATGAAATAGCCGGTATATATATATATATATATATATATTTGTAAATGCCTTTTTCTTTGCTCCAGGAGGTAAGAAAAAAAAAAAAAAAAGCAGGAGTGGAGGGTTTCACATGGTTTTCCAATTCCAGGCGCTTTTTAAATATTGCTAGATTAAACTAAGTCAACTTAAGTTAACTTAAAATGCCTTCTTCCCTTGAGAAGCCAATATTTCTAAAGTGATATAGGACCGTCCATCCTTGGGGGTCTTAGTGGGGCGGGTCCGGCGGCCACACACACATGTATTTACATTTTTCTCCATCCTGATATAAAATAAATATTGTACTTTCTTGCAAATTTTCAATTGATGAATTTATCAATACTGTTGTCAACCAGAATTGAAGTGGAGTGACAAAATCTGGCCCAAAAAATAAAAACTAATTAAAAAGAATGAAGAGTTGCGAAATACATCAACCCGTATTAATTCCTACTTACTAGATTATCTATTGTAATATTTTTATGAGATTTACTAAATTTATTTAATGTTTTGAATATTTTTATTTAGGTTATGTCCTTTATAGTAAAAAAAATAGTACAAGATTAATTTTCTATAATATAGAAATAACTTATTGGTAAAATTACGAAAAAATTAACAATTAGTATGTTGGTTATATCCTAGTGACTTATCTTTATTCGAGTGATAAAAATTATGAACTTTTTCATTATGTTCTAAGAATTGACAAAATGAGAGAGATAATTTAAAAAAAAAAAATCTAAATTATAAAGAAATGGTTATTTTCAAGATGACACGTTATACAAGAAAAGGGCTAAATTTGTAGCATGCTTCGATATGGAGAACTCTTGGTTGCGACACGCACCATAACAAAGATTAGAAAGTGTAATTTTTCGTAATGTGTTGGTTTATTAAGATTTATTTAAAAATTTAGTATAAATCCCATCCTCATGTATTACTCCTGAACTTTTATGTCAGAAGTATTGGAATAAATTAGAGTAATTTATTAAAAAAATCATATTGCAAATAAATTGTATGAGAGCAGTATAACAGGATATATTGCTGTAATCGTTGAAGACCACAAGCTGTGACCAGCCAGTAGATCAAGCCTTAATCCGTTGTAGTCATCTGTTCACTTTGTAAACCACACAAGTTTAATTAAAACAGTGTAATGGAATTAATGGTCACCATGGAGAGGTCCACGCAACATATTGGATAACTGGAAACATTAATCTTTTAGTGACGGTTAATTTATAGTTAAATGCCACACAGCGATACTACTTATTACCAGGCCGGATCATTTAACATCATAAGTTTATTTGTCTATTTTGTGCACATGATATATTTAGATACAAAATTAATATAACTATAGTTTAAAACTATTATTTATTAATAGTTCTAATACGGTCACAAATAAACGTTACCTGTATGCAAAGTTTTTCCCCTTTATTCTTTAAAATCTACAACTATATTTAAGCTAAATACAATAAGTAAAAGCTAACATAAAAGATTTGTGAAGAAACTACCCATGAGTAGCTCTTCAATAACATTTCTTCCTTAGAAGGTCTTAAGGTCATCTTCTTTTCAGAAGTCTCGTAGGATTATTAGGCATAAAAGAGGAAGCAAGGCTAGGAACAAGCGACTTAGGTTGATTTAGGAGTTTAGAATAAAAGGATTGTTTGTATCTGGTTCGGGGTAGATTGGCTACATATGGAAAATTAAGATCTTTATGGATCATTTTATTTGCCATTAAGTAAAGAGCATTGAGGATTTTACGAAGGATTTTGGATTGTACTGGGTGGATAAGGGAGGATTAGATGGTTTTAGGGGAGTCCCAGGGCTTAACTCCAAAAGTCTAAATAGGCCTTATTATAGTTCTGAAAACCACTCTTTTGTCAAGGATTGTAAATTTGGACAGTTTGTCTAGTAAGGATTGTATCAATAGGAAAATATATGGAGTTTCCTGCATTTTCACTATTCCATGATAATTCCAAGTTATTCATTTTTCAAGGTTTCGTCTAAGGTAGCAGCTGATCCGATCTGTTATCCGAACAGTTATATGTCGAATATTAATTATGACGTTTAAAATTGATTTTATTAAACAATTAAATGATACCACCATCGGGTGATTATTAACTGAGATGTGTAATCGGCATGTGTGGTGAGGATTGTATTAGGATGGTTTAGGATGTTAGTTGTATCGACTATGTAGAGGACGGAACTGATTATACTACCTTGAAAAACTCCAGTGGAATAAGTAATTTACGTTGTTTTAAAGTAGCCACGGGTGCCTTACTCGATCAAAAGTCTGTTTCAACGATTTTAAAACTAAAATAGACAAATATACAATACAACATTAAATAAAACTAAAACAAGGATACAAGTGTTTTAAGACAGAAATCCAATATTTATTAAACAAAAAATTAGGCGATCTGTTAAAAAGACATGAGGCAATAGTGCCGATAGGTATTTTTTATCTTGAATGTTTAACAAACAAATTCCATACATTTTTTCTCCGTGGTACCCAAGAATTGATTGACATCCTTTTTCAAAGTTATGAGACATTGGAAATGCCACTAAGTAAGTCTTAGATAATGTGAATAAAGTGTTATTTGGTTTGAAGTCAAGTTATTAACTTCTTCCAGTTTATCTCAAGCGCATTTTACTTAATCTAATTAAACTTCTAATGAAAAATATTTTCATCAAAGGATACCTATAGAAAATTGAATTTTAAAATGGTTTTAAGTGTCTGATTTCTTTATAACTTGATGCACCCTGAAAGCGTAAATCGAAAGAAACCGTAATTTTTTTTTGACGATTTACGTGGAAGAGAGAGGGGAGGGTGGATCTAAGAAGCTCAAAGAACTAAATTATTTGATATTTCACTTTACTGTGAAAATCCATCATCATTATTTGAGTATCCTGCTGCCTGGATACTGAATGATGAAACAGTCTCATGATTAAAGCATTTCTTAGGACACTTTCGAATGACATGTGTGTTTTTAACTATTAATATAACAGACGAGTGATTGATGATGGTCATCGAAATGGATATTGTGGAAAATAACATTAATGCTGTCAATGCCGAGCGTATCACGCTAGAGATTCGGAATGTTCACCTTTCAGTCTTACCACTGATCGATGCCGATATAGTGGGACCTCAATGAGCCAAATGATTTATACATACCTGGCACAGAACAGTCTATTGCTGGTTTCCAGGAGAGATTAATTACTTGATCGCAGGTCAGTGAAATATCGACTTGATCATTGTTACGGCTCAATGTAGAGCCCTAAAGGTGATATCTTGCAGTTAATTCTTAGCTGAAAGCTAGGTTGTGAAGAAAGACGTTTTGATTGTTGGTCATAAAAGGTTGCTCAAAATAGATCACGAATTATTTATTATTCCCACCGTTTCACGGCATTATCGGCTTAATAAAACAAGATACTTAGTAAAAATTTACAGATATTATGTAAGTATATATGTATTTATAAATTTTACTTAAAAAATAAAGGCCTGTTTGCTACTCTTTTTTGAAATGGGATTTGATGATGGGAGGTGAATGGGTGCATCGGGATGGAGGAAGGAGTGGAATTCAAAAGGATGAGGATCGAAAAAGAAAAGATCTGTTGAAAGCTGTGTTTCGGTGGGAAATAGTAAATGAATCTGAGGATTGGGAAGGGATATTACGATATTGAACAGAGGGCATGAACTGATGTGGCATAATGGGCTATGGGATTGGATAATTTAGTGGAGAGAGGATGCTAGAAAATATTCACGACCCGCAGTGGGATATCTATACGTAGCTAGACAGACGGAAAAGTTCACTGTACCCAGGAGGCGAAGGAGAACAGGAAATGAGAAAAAAACAAACAGAAATTGAAATTACACAACTCCATTCTGTTTAGGTTCTCTTGGAGTTTCTTGTGGTAGGTAATTCGCCAGAAGGCGGGTAAAAACAGATAATTTCGGAATATTCTCCGTTTGGATTCGGAATCTGAAGCACTAGAGGGAGTGTACTGGATTTGGAGAGATCTACAATGGCGAACAGCGGATTTGGTTCCCTTGTGAAGTTTCTTCAAGTATACATCATTAATTTCTAAGATGACCTACGAAGGTTTTGATTGTCGCTACTGCCTCTTTAATTCTCCTAGACTGGACAGCTACTACCCTAGTTTTAGATAGTTACGGTTTTCATATTGTTACTAATTATTTAAACAATTGCTGAAAGTAAAATTGACTACTATTGTAAGTATTAACTGATATTTGTAATATAATTTTTAATGTGACAATTAGTTTTATTTTTCTGAATTGAGACACGTATTAATTTTGTTCTCATAATGATCTTGTCATTCCTCATATGTGTGTCATCTGATAGATTTTGCGCGTCTAATTTTTTCACATTAGCTTATTGTTTCTTCTGAATGTTCTTATTGGTTTTATTTTTCTAAAGAACATTCTTTGAAGTAAATTCATTTTTAGAATTTATACGAGTTTTAGTGCAATAATGTTTGCATAATTAAACAAAAAAGAGAGGACTGGCGATTACTAATGCATTTAAAGTTCCTTTTTTTTTCCTCTATGTTTTCGTTAAAAATAACGAGCTTTCAGCAAAATAAAGTCTTGTTATTGTCGTTACAAGGTTCAAAAGTTTCCTTAAAGACATCTCACTCGAAAGAGCAATCTTGTAGTCTGTTTAATAACGCTTAAACTCTTTAAAGGTTAAGTTCGCCCCGTGCCACTTGAGAAACCTCTAGGAAAATTTACAATTAAAACTTGAGTCATTAGAATTCTTAATTCGATTCGGAACTAAACCGTGCTTTAGAATTCATAACATGTTTATGAATGAGCTATGCTGAATGAAGCCCTCTTGTCTCCTTTTATTATTCAGTGATTGCTGAGGTCTGAGCTGGCAATTTAGGTTAATTTGATGTTTCTTGTAGTAAAGATTATAGTTGTGTTATTTTTTTTCTTGTCAATTTATATATGGATTTTTTAAATGTTCTTACTGATAAAATACTAACCGTAAACGTTCTTCGTATCTTTTATAAGAGATTTCTTTGTCAAAATATGGTTAGGTTTCGTAAAAAAAATTTAAAGAAAACATGTAAGGACTTGTAAATGAGTGCAATGAGTCCGATTATAACATGTGAATATTTACTAGAGGAATTTACTTCCATGTATAGTTATGTAAAGAGCCTAGATTTACAGGATTTTTATTTAATTATAAAGTGTATCCAATATAAATGTAGGGCCCTTTCGATTAAAAAAATATTTAAAAAAAAGTATAAGTCCAGTCACAGCCTAACATCTTAACACCACATAAAATTATAAAAATACTAGAAGGAATTCTTGTACTAAGAATACTTTTAATCTACCCTCTTCCACCCCTTTTGTTAAAACATTTTTGTTTTTAAAGGACTTGGAATTTGTTTTTTTTTAATTCAGCCTTATAGCAAATCTACAGCAAAAAGAATAGTGCAGTTTGTAATTTCAGCTCTATAGTCATTGTAGTCTTTAGTGGTAAATAAGTCATTAAGGGAGTGTTTTTTTGTTATTTTATAAGACAAGAAGATAATAGAGATTTTCATGAAAATCCGCAGAAAATACATACAAATTACTCAAGGTTCCAAAGAAAAAATCTTCACTAATATCAACCCAGTTTAGATGATTTTAGTTTTTATTTTGTAGAAAATTTCCATATGTTTAATATGGTGACTGCTATCTTCCAGGAGATGTGTATTTCTCACATTATTTTAAGAACTAATTTTTTTTTTTTTAAATTTAGATATACCTTTTTTATTTTAATATACTTTTAAAAAAAATCAGTTTGAGTTAATATCAAGGGGACTGTGATAACTGAAAAATCAAAGATATACAACAACTTTATAATCGAGAATGATTTAATTATAAGCATCAACAATACATATAACACATGATTTTTAAACAAAAGAACACATGCTAGCAATATTATTACACTCTCCAACGCTTATTTAGAGATAGTATTCGAGCTATCCGGGAACTCTATGTGTCCTGGTAGATTTTGTAGGTACTGGCATTTCAGTAGGTGAAGGCCCATTGTTGGCTGCTTCTTCTATAGTGGAAGGTGATGTTGGTTTTTCAGGGATTGGGATAGATATAGGTGACCCGGCATCAAACGTAACACTCTTTTTCACGAGTCCGCCTCCTCTTCCGATCTTCGTAACTGGTTAGTATGGCGTTGTTAAGTGCCTTTTTAGGTCTTCACAACTTAACTGATCGATTGGGTTATGGGATGATATTGGCTATTGAATATTGAATATTGGCTAAATGGGATGATAAATTATTATAGTGAACAAGCCCGATATATACAGATAGAAGTTGTGCCTTTTTTTGTCATCATTCACATTTCTTGTTTCGATAACTTAAGGAAAATGATTGAAAAATCAAGCATAAACCACAACAATTCCGAATGATTTATAATTAACTAATACCACTAACAATAAATTTTATAACACAAGATTTTAAAACAAAAGAACACATGTTAGTAATATTTATTACAACATATTAATAATTTAACCTTCATAGGGGCTGTCGATTATTTATATTAAACACTTTGTTTGTGAGTGATTTATACTTATATCAGACCACCCAGACAAGTTTTATGTGAACTTTTTTTATATTAATAATAGGATGATAACTTTTTTTAATAGTATCAGTGCTTCAAAAGAGCGTTGATTTTCCTTCGTTGTTTACATGTCACGCATAACGCTTTTCAATTCTGGAAGTGCTACTTCTATTTCTTAATGGATCTACAGAAGCATCCCCGACATACTTACTCAGTCTGAAATATGCTGGTAAACTGTGGAATAATGGTGATTCAGGAGATTCAATAGTATTTCCCATTCGATGGATTTGGGTTTTGATGTAGGTAAGTTCAAACGAACTAGCCAATCTCATAAGATTTTTTTCTGAGAATGCTCTATAATATATCGTGGTTGGTTATAGATTTAGCGATTGTTTTAATCCAGATTTGAACATTAATCCATTGGCTTAGTTTTATGCAATAATCAGAAAATAAAAATATTTTAAAATTATAAATTTGATTACCATCCACCAACTCCCTCGTGCACTATCAATTGGTTGATTAAATAAACTTAATTGACAAAGCTATTGACAATTCGATTGACCTTTTCACCCACCTACAACCATTCCATACCACCTACACAATTCCATTTACCTCCCACAGCCTTTCTTCCCTCAGTCATAGGACAACTAGCACTAAGGTCCCTTTTTTATGTATAAAATCGGTAGCAAGGAGAAAGGTGTAATATATTCCAGGATTGAGACATTGACGTCAAGAGACTTTTAAATGATTGGTAAGATAAACTAAAAAGTAGCTTGGAAAAAAAATTATATTTATGGATGCTTATAAAGAAATAAGAATTTTCATTAAGTACTTAGATCTACTATACCAAATCTTTAAAAATGGTGACCCTATTTATTTATTTTTTATGCAATTATTAAGTTAGTAAAAATAACTGAAATATAGTAAAAATATAGTAAAAATAACCCAAAACAGTAGTTTATAAATAATATTTGAGTTTATATGATTCATGTACATTTAATTGAGAGCTTGAGCCATAAAGTTCTTTATGTTTAGTAATTTCCTAGATAATTTTTTCTTTAGTAGTAATCCCTAGATAAAAACTATTCTTAGAAAAATAATTATTATAAACTACTTTATGATACATCTAACAAGCTTCAAGTTGTGAACTAATATAACTGTTTGCGATGGATATTTCACTAACCATATTTTTCAAACACCAATATTTTATTCTAATCCATGATGAGCATTTTGTGATTTTATTTGGCGAATATAACGGCAGCTGATACTTTTAAGGAGATGATTATGACTAATTTATGATGAATTCAACGATTTCTAATTGAGCCCCAACGTTTTTCAACGTTTATCGCTTAGTGCCTAATTTTAAATAAATGTTTATAAGCTGCGTTGTTGAAATCAAAATAAATCATGCACAATATTATCACTTATTGATAATAAAATTGTTTGGAAAAAAATATTTTCTTAAAAAACTATATTTCGGAAAATATTGAACTTAAATTTTTCTTAGGGCTCCATTCGGAGCTTGTTAAATATACCATAAAAGAATTCATAATACTTTTCCTAGAAGTAGTAAATTTTATCCCAAAATATATTTACAAAATGTTATTCATCTTTATATGAATAAAAATATTGATGGATTAATATGATCAATTGATTCATTAGTTCGTCCTCAGACAACCATTATTTGGTACTTTCACGATAAGATTTTACTTTTAACTCAAATGGTTTTTTCTAGTATTCGTAATTATACACTTAAATTCCATGATATTCAAGATAAAACTATACACGAATGTCGTCTTTAAAAGTAAAAAGGATCTCTGCTTATGGTTAAAAGATTTTGAGTGACATTTTTTTTTTTTTTTGTTAAAGCAGCAATCAATAAATTCAATTTAAAACTCACTTGTTTACATACCTATATTAAGATATTTTCAAAAGTATATTGATTTGACCTTCATAGAAATATTTTGTACTACTTGTGTACGAAACCGAACTAACCACTGAGATAGAAATCATTGAACTGAAGATCAATAGGTCAACGCTGTGGCAATCTGTGGTGCGGGTCAAATCATCTGATAACTATTGTCCGGGTTACTTGTAAAAATATAGACATGTGAATAGTACATTCAAAAATAGTCATTTATTTTATATTATTTATATTTGTCTGTTGTTTATTTGTTCCAAATTTTAATTTTTTTTTTATCTCAGTAAACCAAAGTTATACTTAGTTCCATTAATTATTAGGTCAAAAACAAAGTTAATAGAATTATAATAAGAATCTATCGTTGTTTTATTTATAAATTGTTGAACAGTCATATTTTATCATTGAAAAAATAATTCACATTCAAGACACCTGTTTCACAATCTACCTATATAATTCACAAAATTTCTTTATTATTTCAAATGACATACCATATATTACATAAATTATGTTATATCATATATTTAGCATGTTATTACATTTTTTTTTTTTACTAGCTCTCATTTCAGCTTTAAAACTTCCGAAAGATGTTTCACAGAAATAAGATTGGGTATCATAAAAATTACTACACAAAAAATGTATTAATATAGTTGATGTAATAGACAGAAAATCAATCCCAAAAAAATACATTTCTTTAGTATCTTATATATTGTGCATAATATATTTTATAATATCATAAAGTATAATAGTAGAACAATAATTAATTGAAAAAAAATTATAAAATAATGTGGAAAATGTTTTGTTTTTTTTTAAATTGTAAATACTGATTATGAAATCTAGCAGCATTGAGATCAACGCGTTGGAACCTCTCTTTCCTTCGGACAACTGTATGAAGCGTCTTGGACAAGTGGAGTTTTTGGGAGAAAAAATGTAATCTTGCGGTATTTTTCTTTTATTTTTGCTATTTGGTGAAAACACTGGAGGCCTGGAAAGTATGATCTACCATGTTTAAACAGAATCGGTTGGGTACGTGCTATAATTCATTTTTACAGTCAAGAATGTTTTTGCTGGGAATCCCTTTTATGTTATTTATATTGCTTTTAAATCAATATTTGTTGTTTATGACCCTGAAACAAGTAAAATAATGGACACATAGGAAATAAAATCACCAATAAATATAATTTTACTACCTATGGTAAAACGTTGCTTAAAGAATAATAAATTGTATTATTAACACAATGATTCAATTTACAATTATTAATACAATTCAATGATCAACTTTTACTCTCGACTATTTATTTTACGAAACTTCTAATGTTTCGGCCCTTAGGCCATTTTCAAGGAGACAATCTTACTCATTGAATTTTATTGTTTTTTTTGCAGGATAATTTTTCATGTCATATAAAGATCACATAATTTCAATTGAAAACTATTCTTAATTTTTTTCCCCTTTTCTACTAACCTCATTAAAAATATCCTAATAATAAGATTAAAACTTAAAATAATAAAGATTAAACATTAATAGTAATGATAAAAATATTTACAATAAATTTGAAGAATAGTTATTTATTAAAATTATGTGGTTTAGGACAAGGGCAATTAGTCTCCAAAAATAGACAATTTAATGAATTATAACGATTTAATGAGTAAGGTTGTATACTTAAAAATAGCCCAAGGGCCGAAACGTAGGAAGTTTTTAAAATAAAAAGTTGAGAGTAAAAGTGGATCATAGAAGTTTGTGCTAATAATAATATAAACCACTTTTAAACAATCAATATATTAAATCAGTAACATAATAAATGATTTTATATGCTACTTTTAAAAAAAAACATATTTGTAATAACTAGATATTAAAAGTTGTACCCGAAATAAATCAGAATAAAAAAAACTTTCATCCGTGAAAGTGAATATTGTAAAAGGCGATATAATATTCAAATTGACCGACGGAGTGGGTCAGAGAGAAGTCAGGGTTGTGTGACCTTCTGAACCGACCGCAGATGAAATTAGGGATCACCGTCGCCATCCTATCTGTCCGGGATTCCCCCCCCCCCTCATTTATTATTCAGGTCGTATACAATTATCTCGCATTATACCTTTTCCAATATGGAGAGAGGACCCTTGTTTGGAAAATGACTTGTGAATTATTTTCAATTTTACCTTTCATGGTTTTGGAAATCTTTCCGTGACCTTTGGGGAAGACACAATAAATATTTATACAATCTTGAATCAACTTATCTTCTAAATTATTACATATGCATTGATGCATGCCTATCATTATACAGATATATTATGAAACAATCTTTTATTTACTTATAATATTTTTGATATTAATTATAACCCAGAAAACAGATGTTTGTGTTTAATATGTTGTGGTGGACCCGAAAATAAGAATTCCTCCTCCCCACCCCCCTTCCCCCATCTAAGCACGTATAGATACGTTTTCCTCGGGTATCGAGAATTTCCTATTGCTTAAATTGGTGTTTATGAAACTGAATCAAACACCGAAATAACTAACTACCTTCATTCCATTTTTCGAATTTGCTTGTTTCTTCATATTTCCACCATTTTTTATCTGTGAATGTAGATTAATCAGTAATCTGTATTTTGCTTATTTCAATTATCGGTAATGAATAAGAGTTTTGGGAAATTATAAAGTTAATATTTTCCCTAAAATGTTAGTAATTAATTATTTTACAATAAAACTTTGTGTGTGTCTATATTTATCAACAAACACATATCATTTCCAAAATAATTTAAAAATCTTATTATATCGTGGTAGAACCTCTTATGTCCGAAAAGAATCGATACTACGATTTAAATACTACTAAAAATAACGCATGGTATGAATACATAGAAGTGAATTTAAATTGAAAACATATTCTATATTATATTTACAAATTCATTGTGTGTAATTTACATGCCAATATCTTATATTTATGTACAATATATTTATCATTATAGACGTATCAATTAAAATGTCCTTAAGAACATTTCAGAATTAGTTCCTAACAATTATTGGAAAGTAAGGTTTTGTTGGTACAAATTTCATACCTTAAAATTTATTAATAATTACATTTCATCCGCACCATAGTGAAGACGTTTATAATCGTTGATGATTGACTTTAAATTTTAAAAAAAAATCAAAAGCATTATTTTTTCATAAATCCAGATATGAACTGATAGGCAATTGAAACTTTTTTTTACAATATTTATTGTGGTAGAAAAAAAAAATCTTTGAATGAAAATAGTCTTAAATTATAAATCATTTAATGAAATATAATCGTACAAAACTTTCTACCTTCACCTATATATACTACATATGATATAATATGTAGGTAAAAGAAAGTATTGCGGTCGTGAAAAATTTCAAATTTGAGCTTTCGGAAATACAAGTTTTGAGGTTTCTTTGGTCAAAATAACTAAGACTAGCGGAATAGTCACTTTGTCTGTATGAGCAGCCTAGCCCAAAACAAAAACTCGTACGAAACAGAAATTATATATTTAAAAGGAGTATATATGCCTGGAATGTGACAGCAACTTTTACGATAAAATCGTAAACCAATGTTTTCGGTTTTCTCAAAAACAGCTCTAATAATTTTAAATAAACTCAGTATATTACTAAAAATTAAATGTTCTTTAGTATCAGGTCTTAAATTCATTGAAATAGTTTGATACGGCATAAATGACTTGGGTTCCTAACATTTACAATGTACATCACGCGTGTAGCAATAGAAATGGATGATCCGTGTATTAGTAGAAACAGTATTTATTAGTTGAGTTACAAAGTTTACTACTTAATAACTCAATCAATTATAAACAAATATTAAAACCGTTTTTCAGCCAAAAAGCGAGGGTATAATTGAATCATATGATCGAGAGGTTTCATTAACAATGTGACATCACAGATTTAAAATAAAAATCTAAATCATCTTTAATTTTGTTTGTTTGAAACGATTAACTATTTCACATTTTTAATAGTAGTGAAGGCACTTGCTCAGCCTCCACTGGCTCACTACCAGTGATGAAGCGAGAGGGATGCGCTGGGATCTTTTGAGCTCTGCTCTACCCCTCACACGTGGGGGATAGAGTGGGCTCAGGGATCCTCAGGTCAATTGTGTAAATATTGTATATATTATTTTATCATTATGTTATTTTATTTATTTATTTTTCATACAGATAGTTTGATTATGTTCATCTTGTCTATTCTTTTGTTTGTATATATTTTAAGATAGTTTATTTTTTTTTATTTTATTTTATTTATTTATTTTTCATACAGATAGTTTGATTATGTTCATCTTGTCTATTCTTTTGTTTGTATATATTTTAAGATAGTTTATTTTTTTTTATTTTATTTTATTTATTTATTTTTTTAATTTTAGTATATATGAGATCATTCATCACTATTACCTATTGCCCACAACTGTGTGGCAGATTTTAATATCTATCAATAAATAAATCTATCAATCATGATAGTAGTGAAGATGGATAAATATGAATTATGAAAGGAATTGATTATCAACCTAAGAATAAAAGCGAAAACAGCTATTCCTGGTTGAAAAAACATTTCCAAAAATATTAGTAGTAATATGGACCTATAATATATCGTTGTAAACTCCAAAGATTTGAAGAGAAGGCAATATTTAACATAGAAAGTCGTAGAATGTAATGGAGAATGTATACGTGATTTTATTAAGTATTAATAAAATGTCTCTTTGTACTTTAGTTCTAATTAGCGGGCGCGTTGTTTTCCACTTGATAAAGTTTGGCTGGCACTATAGTTATTTAATAATTAATTTTTTAATAACTCTCAACCTATGTGAGACTTTTAGTTGTACCGATGGCAGGATAATTGTATCCAAATCGATAACTTGGATCATTATACAAATATATTATGAAACAATCTTTTATTTATCTATAATATTTTTGATATTAATTTAGCCAAGATAACAGTTGTTTGTGTTTAATATGTTGTGGTGGACCCATAAGTAAGAATTTTCCCCATCTAAGCACGTATAGATAAGTTTTCCTCGGGTATAGATAACTTCCTACATTGCTTAAATTGGTGTTTATGAAACTATGATATTGGTGGAGGAGTGTAAGGCTAATTTAAACTCTCTCTTCTTGGTCAACAAGATACGGGTGGAATGGGTGCCTGGACACAAAGGCATTAAAGGGAATGAGTGAGCGGACTACCTAGCAAGGAAAGGATCTGGGACCGCTCCTTTTACACCTGATCTCGTATGTGGGATTAGTCTCAGCCATGCGAAGAGGCCCATCAAAATGATTGCTGAAAGTAAGGCTGGGTTACTTTGAAGAAATGCCAGAGGAATGGAACAATCAAAAATGTTCCTCAAGGGATCCTGCCCGAAAAGAAGTAATTGTCTTCTTAACATGGATGGGAGTATTTGTAGATGGGTGACAGCTATATACACGGGACACTGTCAGCTAAATAAGCATCTCTATAAAAGTGAGATTGATAGAGTCCCCTATCTGCAGGTTCTGCAGGAAGAATGAAGAGACTGCATACCACATTATTTGAAGATGTGGAGGATGAAGGATGAAGAGACTGCATACTACATCATTTGTAGATGTGGAGGATGAAGGATGAAGAGACTCCATACCACATCATTTGTAGATGTGATGTAGTAGCAAGAACACGATTCCACATCTTCGGTAAGGATCATATCTTGGACCCCAAACTTTGCGAGACAGTGGTTCCTTACACAGTGTCCAGGATTTGCAAAGGCAATTGGCCTGTTTTGAGCAGAGGAAGGACGGCGTACAATAGGCCCTCTGTGGTCGCGGTGCATCTTTGCCGGAGAAAAAAAAAAAAAGAAAACTATGAAACTGAATCAAACATTGAAAGAATCACCTTCATTCCTTTATTCGAATTTGTTTGTTTCTTCATATTTCTACCATTTTCTATCTTTGAGTGTAGATTAATCAGTAATCTGTATTTTGTGTCAGTCTGTTGGTGATTCTCATAATTATAAGAGCATTTTTGCCTATTTCAATTATCGGTAACGAATAAGAGTTTTGAGAAATTATAAAGTTTATTACCCATAAAATGTTAGTTATTAATTATTTTACAATAAACCTTTGTGTGTTTCTATATTTATCAACAAACATATATCATTTCCAAATTAATTTGAATTTGTTATTGAATTATGTTCGAAAAGAATCTATTCTACTAAAAAAACGCATCATTTCAGAGACACTTCATTTCTACTATCTTTTTTTTAAGATATATATTTTTTTGGGACTTAAAAATAAACAAAATTAAATTATATTTGTATATAAAACTCCTTGAACGTTAATCAGTTATCATTATTGAGTGAATTTCACATTATCTCCCACATATTTTTTTTTCTTTTAACAGCAATTTTCAGGTGAGCCTAAAACGAGAAGGATGACCGGACGGGATCGACAAAAGATATTTTATTCCTGTAGCATGATGAAAAATTCGGCAATATTTCAAGCGAGCCCTTTTCCTCGTTATACCGCGCTTATCAGTCACCGTAAGATATTTTTTATTTTGGATGGTTATATTATGGCTTAAAGCACTATTTCGCTACACACAATATTATTATAACGGATGCTATAAAATATATCTCAAAATTATTGTACTTAAATTAGGAAATATATTATAAAGATGAAAAAATATATTACAAAAGTTATAATTTAAAAAGTAACCAGACAAGTGGTTATGGGCTTTGCCATGTCATGAGAACCCTTTTTTTTACACTTTGACAACGAAATGCTCTTGAGGTTTACACATATTATACATAAATATTTACGATTTTAATAGGAAACCAGTTATATGTTGAAATAAGTATAAGTTTGTTCATGCACATAGACAAACTTATACTTATTATATATATAATAATAAAACTGATCACTACGAATCTATTAGTAGTGATCAGTTTTATTATTGTAATACATAGGATGTGTTACAATAATAAAACTGATCACTAATATATATATGGTATATAGAAAAAAATATATTTTTTTAAATTATTTTTCTTTATCTATTCTTAATATTATTACATATAAGTATACTTCCCAAAGACTCTTATTGTATACTAGAACATATCAAAGGATGAAACAAAAAAAATATATTAAAAAATAAACAAACTTTGTCGAGGAAAGTTAAAAATATTTTACCAAGTTTCTTCAGAGTAAATAAATGAAAATCGAAAAATTATAAGATCAAAATAATATAAGATAAGACAAAAACTAAGAATAATTCAGATAAAACGGGAATAATTTTCAGCATTAGATAATCATTTAAATACAATTAAATAATACCATACTGTTATTCCAGTAATTTCTGGAATAATGAAATTGAAAATTGGAAATTTACCAATAATTAAAATATGTTTATACTAAAAAAAAGTTTCACAAATCTTTCACTTTTCTAGGTTCTATTTATTTTTTTTACAATTTCTACACTTTTCTCAATCTCATGTAATTTTGTCTCATATTATTAAAATCGCTAGGTTTGAGAGTGCGTTTTTACTGATTATTCACAATTTATCTATAATAAAGTAAAGAAATGATAAGATAGAGGTATAATGTGACATTTTAGGAGAAATAAGATTTTGCTTGGAAGAATATTTTTAATATTCCTTTATGTACGCCTTATTTAATTGCTCTAGGTCTTAAATTTTTTAATTTTTAAGAATTTGAAATTTTTCCTATTTTAAAATAGAAACGAAAATCATTTAAATCTACTTTTATCAAATTGCTGTGTTTGTAATATAACACTTTCATCTCATGTCATGCTCATGTCTTCAGTTATTATATATATTTTGAAGGCGATTCAGTTCAAAACATACTCTAGTCATCTTTGATTTTTGCCGAAAGGACTTTAAATCAGCCTCTGCCAAATCTAACCTTTAGGATCACGTGATTAGAAATCGTAAATTTTTATCGATAGTTCCGATCGATATTATCGAAACTATCGGCAACCCTACTGATGAGGATACCGGTAGCCTCATTCTGCTTTATTACAGGGAAGAAGCCCTGAATGGATTTTTAACTTTATTTATTTATTTGTTTTTTTAGCTTTAGCCCTAGTGGCTTTAAAAAAATTATCAAGCTTCTAACCACGACAAATTTAGAGATAATTTTATAATAAATATTATATCTTATAGATATATTACAGGTACTAACCTGAATATTACATTAAGATATACAATTTTGGCTGACCCCGGTAGGAATTACTAATCCGACCTACTTGTGCATTGTGGACTCTGAATCTGTATCAGTTCTTCCTTGTAATGCACTTTATTTAATTGTTAATAAATTGAAATAATAATTATTGCAATGTCTTGATTTTCGTCATTTGGAAATCAGTTGAAACAAACCTACAACCAAGAAAGCTTGATTACTAATTGTTACTATGTAATTAGTAGGGTAGGACTACATAGGATAAACGGACCCTATCGATCCTGTAAAAAGGGGAAATGTAACGCTGAAAGTAAAAAAAAAAAAGAAAAAAAAACTAAGAGAAACAGAGGACTTTAGTTCTCTCTGGAGAAGCGTTTGTTTCCAGCACCGGTTCCAGCTGATCAATTAATGGACAGTCCCATTACATTATACTCAATAGTCCCTATCTTTGTTAACTGGAATAAAAGTATTACTATTAGCATCAAATAAATCTGGAAATGTAATGATATTAACAAGTAAATATATGTGTTATGTTAAATATGTTATGCACCATACTTACTCCCCAAGTATATTCTTCCAATTTCCTTCTAATTATTTCATCCTAATTCTATTAATTATTATTTCATTAATCATTACGTTAGTAGTACATTTTCAGTTATGCCACTCTTCACTATGAATGTTATTAATCATTATTATAATTA
>NW_027109687.1:69108-74641 GCF_000696795.3 Halyomorpha halys
TAATTTTAGTTTACTTGACAAATCTTAATTAAAGCAGCAAATTAACAATTAAAGCACAATTAAGCAGTATAAGACTATAATATTAAGACTATAATATTATAGTTGCTTTATTACTTGTTTAAATATCGTATGCATTTTTTCCAAAAAAGTAAAGAAATAAATAATCACTAATAATTGATTATATCTTATTTTGTTATAGTAAAAATAATATAACATCCCTTTTTAATGTCACAATTTACTGCCGTTTCTATTCTTCTAATGTTATTTCTCGGAGGATCCTCTTCTATTTGAATATTCACCAATACTTCTCAGTAGTTCTCCGGCAGATACTCTAGACCTTTCTTCTTCTCCTTGTGTCGAAAATATTCTTCCTGCAGAAGAATTTCGATAGATATTCCCCCACAAACACCAGTACCGCCGCCCTTACCGTATCAAAAGATAATTAAAAAGAAAATTTTACCTTCCCTCTCCGCCCTCGAAATCCCATAATTATGACCAGGCTTATCTTACTTTAAAACATTTACTAATAACGAGTAGGGAAGTTTCTGGAAATTAGAATTTATTTAAATTGAGAAATAATTAAAATTCTGATTCATGCCGATCTTGCTTGATTTTTTTGCTTAATTGCCAAGGGTTTTTGGTGGATTCCAACCGATTTTCCATTTTAGAAATCAGGTAACATTTAAAATTGTGTCTCAATTAAAAAAGGTGATGCATGCCAATTTATCTAATATTTTCTTAAAGCTCAGCTGAACTCGTTATTAGTAATTATTGCAAAGGTAAGATAAACCAGGGTCTAATTCTGAATTTTTAGGGTCAGGACGGGCTATGCAGGATTCCTTTTTTATTTAAATGTTTAAGTAAAAATTTACAAAATAAAAATTTCTTAACATTTTTTATTTCCATTTTGAGAAACACTTCATTCAAAAAGAAGTGCCACCCAACTGCATTGGATTGCTATACACACACAACGTACTAAGGCTAGTAGGACAATAGTTTATTATTCTTATATTACGTTGCCATAGTCAGTGAATATTAAAATACGTTATTATAAGCATATGATTTTTTTGTTCTTATTGTTTCCATTTTCCATATTTTAATTTTTATATTATTTATTTCTTTCATTCTTCTACTAACCTAAGCATCTACATCTAATTCTCAGTGTTATAAGTGGTAAATATATTCCAAATAAATAAAATTAGGGAAAATAAATGTTATCTGTATTTACTTACATGGATCATACCATTTTTTTATGTTTAGAAATAATTTAAGCTGAGACAAGAAAAATTCTCACAAAATCCTATTTTGACTTTGTAAATGTCTACCTCTTTACTAGAAGATTCCAAATCAGAATAGATCTTCATTTAATATACATCACATACTCCTTCGGAAATGGTTACAATTATGAAGAATAACCAAGAAACTAAGAATGACGTAAGTGAAATGATATTTTTTAAACTTTTTTGTTCTCATGGCACCTTAAAAGTTAAATTAAAAGAATAAAAAATAATTTTTACTGAGGACTTCCTCTTCCTAATGTTGCTAAAAAGTAAAAATGAAGCTCCACAAAGGTACCGTTCATAAGCATTAAGGTGAGCCCTAGTACTTTTATTTGGATGGGAGTATGATGTATGGATTCTACCATCGCGATCCGTCATCATTAGATCTTTCAATGAAGACCGCAAGAAGTATCCCCTCAAGAGTCCTAAAGGGGTCTAACCTCAATATTTATGAATGGTGCCTTCTCCCTCCATGTTATTGTATTTCTTCTTTTTTTATTTATCAATGGTATAATATATCTTCAAACACTTCAAATAAATAAATAAAATCAGCACTACAATCTGTGAAGTCAAATTTACAGAACAGGGTAAGAACTTATTGGTTTTTTTACTAAGGCATGAATACAAGGTGGTCCACGCTTTTCTAATGAATCTATTGAAGGATAGACATTTAGGTTCTCTCAACCTTCGAAACAGAGTTTAAGTTGGTTTCAACCGAACTTGAATCTGGAACCTGTCAGGACTCCGCCTTGCTCAGTTAGGTTTAATATTGACTATTAACTACGGGTAAAAATATTTTTTATACAGTTACCAAAACAATTAAAATTTGAAACCTGCGAATGTCATTTCCACCAGGCTGTTTGCAAACATCAAGCCATTTTAGAATTAGGCAAGATGAAATTAGGCAAGATGAAAATGAAAATTATAATTAAAAGTTAATGTAACTTGTTCCTAAAACTTTTTAGGAAATTAATTAATTAAAAACGGTAATTCAAATTTTAATTTTGCATTAAAAAAAAACAAAAAGAATTTAGATGGTTATCCATATTTCAAAAAAAAAGTTTCTAGTAACTGGTATTACCATACTCTTTTGTTTATTCATAAGCTGTAAAACGTAAAAGGTCACTCACCCTAGTTTTGAGTGTCTTGATAAAACATAGTTAATAAAAAAAATGTATGTATATTTTTATCTTTATCATTTTTTTCTATCTAGTTTAAGTCAGTTATATATTCTGCAATGGCGAGTCTGGATGCAATTTTGTTCAGTGCACCACTTCTAATTGAAGCAACACATACATTTTTTATTGATTACGATATATAAGATTATTATTATTAAGATATACAATGATTAATTATCATAACTTTGAAACTGAAAATTTATAGGTTATTTCTAACTACATATCTAAATCTATTCTAATAACAGTTTACTGTAAATGAATAAGATTACGAATCTCGTTTAGAATACAGAGATTTTCCATTGGGGTGCCAAAAACGAATTAACCCTGAATTAATTATTTCTGAAGACGAACTAAAAATTACCTTGTTCTTTCACATAAGCAGCCAACTAAAGTACCACAAAACTAAAGGAAACTGATTTAGTTTAATGTATTAAAGCGTGTTAAATTAAAACTCATATTAAATGAAGAAATATTTCCTGCTTTTGCCATGTTAACACGATATAACATATAACATGGTTGGAATCTGTTACTAGGTCTGTTAAATGGAGAATGACGTCTCCCAATAGACCAGCTGAGCTCATCACCATTATTTTTGTTGGCTTGTTAGGTTACTTGCTTGTAGTTTGTGTTTTTTTACTGTTCTGAATGTTTTTTTAACTAATAAAGCAATGGATGACATTTATAATATTCTAATGACTGTTGTCAGTTCGTCTTGATTCTCTTCATCACAAGTCAGAAGATCAACAAGACACTCGGTAGCCAAACTTTCACATAACTCCACTTGTCAATCAATTTAAGCATGTTGTAATAAATTACTTTAATCAAAACATAGAAGAAAAAATTACATGAAGTTTTGGAAGGACAGTTTATAAACCAAGTTGCTTAGAAAATCCGCTTGGAGCTCTTATGAATTTAACATTTAACATGACTTTAAATAGCTCATTATTCTATACTTATAACATTTAACGTGGTAAAACATTTTACAATTAACACATCATGAATACCCCTATAGTAAAAAAACTAAATAAATAAATTAAAATTAAAATTAAAGTAAACAAAGAAAAAAATTAATATACTATTTCAGAGCATTTTAAAAAAATAAAATATTTGTACATTTTCTTTGAAGTCCTGTATTATTTCGCTCAGCTTTATTAAACATTTTTAAATGTTCCTCCTCTTGATATTTTTAAATGCAATTTCTTATCAGTCTTATTTAATGAATAATTTTAAAAGAAACGTTTCCTTTTTATATAGAATACACAATCAGATATTTTTTCACTATAGAGAAGAAAAAAGTACTAGAAAAAGAAATACTAGAAGAAGGTCAATTACAGGTAGGTATCCTTCTACTTTTGTTTCCTCCGGCTAAAAAAGAAACTCAGTCGAATAAAAGCTTCCCCTCTGTCTTTTTTCTTTTTTCTACCAATCACAATTCAACCTATATATATTTTATTCTTGTTTCACACAGATCTGATATATTTATATATCAGTGGTTATATATATTTCGAAATCTTTTTTTCTATCTAAAATTGTCTAACGTAATAAGATCACCTGTCTAAATGTAGCCTGTCTAATATCACATCTTAAGGATGCAACAAAGATGGTATATTACAATAGATTATTACTGATTTTTTAAAAAAAAATAATTCAATAGTCAAATGTGACTTCTGGAAAATAGAAATCCACGAGTTTTATTTTTATTTTATGAGTTTTTTTAATTGTGCAATATTACATTCTGTCTTGTGTATAGATCATGGTAATAGAAATCTTAGAGGTCATCCACACAATATTTTAAATTATATTAGTTAAGTGATAAAAAATAGAATAATAATAAAACAGTTATAAAAAAATTAAATTAAACTTAAAATAAAATAACATCTTGAACAGTACATTCCTATTTACAATAACATATTCATCCTGGGGAACTCCGAACCGAACTCCGAACCCCCTCACTAATAGAGGAAAGGCGGGAACCGGAATCTTCAGAACTTCTCTCTAAACCACGTCACTGATATTAAAAGCCAGTGGAGGATGAGTGAGGGCACCGCAGATGCTTAGGACTTGAGTGGAAAACACGGGAATAACCAGAACTCCAATATAATTAATTACAATAGGTCTCTGGGCCAATCCCGCTTCATCCTTCGCTGGAGGAATGTAGTGCTAGGTGTGGATTGTGCCAGGGGATTTTTATGATAAGTGTTTCTGATGGAATGTTACAAATACAAATGGGATATTAAGGTCATAACGTAGGGTGTTGTTGGTTACATAGTAAGGAGCATTGATTATTGTTCAAAGGACAATTTATCGAATTGTCATTAGATGATTCATTTCATTTCATTTCATAGTAAAAAGCAAATGCTACAATAAAAGCACCTCAGGCTGTCGTTTCCACTGTCTGTTTTCTGCATAATCAGACAAGTAACTGTGGTGGCAAACTGAATTGTAATACATCAGAAAGAAATATTAAAAGTAAAATTGAAATTATTCACTGGTCCATTCGGGCATTCAGGACTAGTCTAATCTTCAGTATGCTTAAGGGAGAAAGAACGAAGTAACGGTCTCTATATTTTATAAAAGTTTTTAAGCCTCCTAACAACAGACCCAGACTTTCAACTCCTCGCAGGATAAATTACTTGTTCGTTTTTTAGATTTCCTTTATTTATCTCTTTCAATTTTTTTTTTCAGAAATACATATTTCTTATCTTGGATATTATTTATCGAGTATCTTTCAAATTTAGACCAATTTTTCACCCAATAAATTACTACAGGAACATATTGAAATGACAATTGACAGTGATAAGATGATCCCAATAAAGTTATTCGGACACTCGTCAAGGTTAAAACAAAAATAAACGTATAATACAAGACATAATAACCGGAATGCTATTGAGCTTTATTAGTATTATAGGTATTGACCTATAATACTAATAAAGTGATTTATTACAGCTTTTCTCAATTATTTTTAGCCATTATATATATATATGGATTCTACCATCGCGATCCGTCATCATTAGATCTTTCAATGAAGACCGCAAGAAGTATCCCCTCAAGAGTCCTAAAGGGGTCTAACCTCAA
>NW_027109687.1:74691-96519 GCF_000696795.3 Halyomorpha halys
ATACTTTTTACATATTTTACATATAAACACCACTTTTTTACATATTGTTATTTTATTTACAATTTTAATTGTTTATATTTTAATTTTATTCGATTTTTGTTTAAAATAGGGGAACGTGAAACAAATATTGGGTTAAGAGAGAAAATATGGTGAGAAAAGAACAAAAATGATATAACAAAAAAAATCGTGTATTATTTATTATATATTATAAATTTACTGTGCTATGCTTATACACTATAGTAATAAAATAAGTCAGCTATAAGTATGCTATGTATTTAGGAACACAATACAGTTGTGTAGCACAACTTTATTGAATAAAGTTTTTCTCTTTAGCTTCACTAAAATACATCGAAACCGACAGCTGTCTTATTTATCTTCTCAATAGTTTATTTACAAAAATATAGGCAAGTGCTTTTCTTGCCTGAGTATAAAAGGAAAACGTTTCACATCCGTTTGAATATACACATACATTGAATTCATAATAGTTTGGTAACCTCTAATAGACCGGTTTAAGGAAATTCGACGAGAATTGAGTAATATTGCAGCAAAGAAATAATAAATATTTTTTAAATCTCAAGTTACCTTCAGCAAATTTGCACCTTCTTACGTTTACTGTAAGTAGTTGGAAAACAGAAATAAGAATAAGCTTTGTGTCCCGAAAGAAAAAATATATAACTTAATAACACAATTAAATAAAATAAAAAATGATAGTTTATTTTAATATCGATCTGGTATCACATGATTGCTTTTACGAGATGACGGTCTTGCTTCTCTACCTAGAACCTAATCAGGTTAGGTTATTAATTGATCGCATTAATTATTATTATACTCTCTATTATTACACAGTTATTAATTGATCAATAACACTCGCATTGTAACACTTCGTTGTTACTACTTGTAATACATAAATATCATATGAATTGAAGGGGAAGAGGCGTATTGAAGTTGTTTTTTTTTAATATTTATTTATTGCTATTTAAAACTGTACATTATAATACATATTGAAGTTTAAAACAAAAATAAGAGCTATAAAGATAAGCCTAGCTGGTTGTTTTGGTTATACGCCCTTTGTGTTCTTGTCTATCGCCTAAATGATTATTAAGTGAAAAATAGATGTGAGCTATGACTGCGACAACTCTTGACTGGTGTATTAGATTTGTTTATTATTTTTTAACAAATTATTTTGTGATAGTAACATTAGCAAAGGAATCTTGAAATGCGATAGAAGCAGCTGTTTTTCCCCTGCGATTACTGTAACATCTTTGTTCGTTGCATTTACATAAATTCATACACTATATCACTAAAGACAACAGAAAAAAAGAGTTATGAATATTTTGCCTGGAAATTTAGGATTCGTAGGAACTAACAATATTTTTTATATTAGTTATTTCAGTTTTTGTGATATGGGACACCATCACACCATTTTTGTCGGTTTTGTATTATCCCTGACCAATAAACAGTCCAAATCTGGTATGGTATCTAGAGTAGATATATCGGATTTTAAAGTGAGCATTTAACTGAAACCGTATAGTAGAGATGGCAGGGTGACAAGTAATCATGATAGGCCTTTGTGAGCTTGACATAAAATAACAGAGTTCATGCTGAATGAAATTTTTTGACAGGATAAATTAATTTACAATTTAGATTGCCTTCCTTCAAGCGAGGGGGCACAAACAATGTAAACGATATGCATGGAAGTGAGTAGTGATTGCAAATTTTCTCTGAAAGAATGGAACGATTTGGAGTAAAGTACAACTATACGAAACGCATCAAGTGATCATATGATGAATCCAACACTAATATGAAGAAAGAATTTTACTCAAATTTTGCAATTAAAATGTACACTGCCCCTAACCGTTCCTAAAATGAGGAAGAAAATTAAGAAGAGAAGGAACTTCCTATGATAGAAGAAGCTGGTTAAATTCAAAGGAACGAATGAAGCTGTCCTTAAAATAAATAAATGATATCCAGCAATGATAGACATTCTGTATAAGTCAACAGCTTAGTATTAAAATCGCTGTACCGTTGGAAACACCAGTGATGCGGCGAGAGGGATGCGCTGGGATCTTTTGAGCTCTGCTCTACCCCTCACACGTGGGGGATAGAGTGGGTTCAGGGTTCCTCAGGTCGATTGTGTAAATATTGTATATGAGAGTGTAAATGTGAGACTATATTATTTTATCATTATGTTATTTTATTTATTTATTTTTCATACACATAGTTTGATTATGTTCATTTTGTTTATTCTTCTGTTTGTATATATTTTAAGAGAGTTTTTTTTTTATTTATTTATTTATTTTATTTTATTTTAGTATGTATGAGATCATTCATCACTATTACCTATTGCTAACAACTGTGTGGCAGGTAGTAATATCTATCAATAAATAAAAAAGTATTTAAAAAGACCAAAAAAAAAAAAAAAACCGTTGGAATCAGTGAGCAAAAAAAGAAAATAGTTAAAAAATATTATGGCGGTTTACACACGTAATCATGTTATTTTCATCATTTACTTTCCTTTTAATTTATTTTTATATATATATATATAGCAAAGATTGAAAATTATTTCATTTTTTATTCGTTTTATATCGAAGAGGAATCGATTTATTAATAGAATGTCGGATTTAAGTAATCCGAATATTGCAGTTATTTTTTTGGATTTATATAAAGTCGGGGTCGGGGGTCTCATTTTCTGATGCCCCCCTTTCCGCGGACACCGAAAGGCACCGAAGACGCTGCGACTTCAATGCCGCCCCAGCCTAAGCATCATGCAAGCTAGGACCTGGCCTGCCCCTACCATCACGCCGAAGTCCAGGACACGCTGACCAGCCTCTGAGAGGAAAAGACGTCTTTTCAGACACGGGGCGAAGATTACATGGTTTTCACCATTTCGCCCACAGCACCTAGACGAGGGAAGCGACAAGGATACGTCACCGCGGCGGCGAAGACGTCACCAGATAAGCCAATACAATTTATGAGACCCCACTTTTGTTATATTACCATAGATAATTAAATCACATTGAAAACCTAACACACTAACATCCTCTGCTCCTCCAGGGATTAATAACCTTATAAATACAGAAAATATACATGCATGTTTTTTTGAGCAGATATAGTGGATAGGCTGTTCAATAGTAAAGTGCGCTGTTTATTTGCAACCAAGGAATTATGCACCTGTTATGATTATGTATCAGTCGACTCCTCGGCTTTGCACAGCCACAAGCTCCAGCTAGTCACACAGCGTTTGATCAGCAGTCACAAGATTTTTACCTTCTGCGGCATTTCTACCCTCATCCGATCATTATATAGACGGCCTCCAGTACACGTCAGAGACTATTCCTTCTCCGAGGAGGCGTTCTTTATTTACTCTCAGGACATATTTTGTTTTATTAAAGAAGAATTTTAATTTTCATTAATTTTTTTTTGTTTTTGTTTTCATTAATTTGTATGATTCATTATTATTTCTCTTTTATAATATTTTATATGTTTCATTTTTACTAGCATAGACTTTAATTTTATACATCTATTTTTGTATCTATAATTTATATAATTATCTATTATTTAATCCTATATATTTTTTTTTGTAAGATAGTTGATTCCTTTTCAGTATTCATTCTTCCAATTAATTTAATTTCTATTAATAAATATTATTCCACTACGACCACCAAAGGGGCAGAACCGGGTTGAAAAGTGATTCGGAAAAACCATTTAGAAATTGGAATTGGCAACAATGGCAATCTTAAAAAAATGTGTGCATCAAACGTTTATCCTCGGATTTCTATTGCAAGGTCAATCACGGGTGTTTGTAAGCATTGTATTTTATATCCATCAAAATATATAGTCTGAACATTTAATCTTCATATTTTCAAACTTGAATTTCATTATTTATTCTGTTCCCTTACTGCTTATTTACTAGCTTATCTAATGACTTCTATCGGCTACAAGAGAGAGAAAAGTGAAGATGGATTAGTGGTTGCATTTTTTTTTTTTTTTTTTTGTAAATTATGACTGAGTAGACTAGAAAGCTGATTTTTTTATAAATAGGCGAAGAAAGAGACAAAGGGAGAAAAGAATTAGAGAAAGAGACCAACGTTCGTTAAAAATTAGAGAAACCCCAATTGTAAGTTCTCTTCTTTTATTTATAAATCATCACAATGAAATTGAATTAACACTTCTAAACTAATTGTTTAACTTTTACTATCAACATTACCTTTTTTAAATTATTGACAATAGAAGTAATTTGTGATAATAATAATTATTATTATTACTTTTTTTTCTTCATAAATTTAATACAGTCCATTACTAATACTATTATCGGGCATTCAAAAGGATTCTTGTGCTTGGCATTCAGGTGTAGGTTTTGAAACCCCAACACTAGCCATGATGTAAAGGTGCTGGAAATATTAATGACAATGGCTCACGAAATGACAGTGGAAGTAGGGGCTTTTGTCCAATATGCTTTTGAAAATTGTATCTTCAATGCCGATGCAGGAGATGGATATGGTACTCTCCAGAGTATTTTATTCATCTACATCTTTTTTTCTTCTGCAAGTTTTTCATTTACTCCAAGCTGCTTACCTATAGTTGCTAGTGATGACAATTTTTCAATTAGACGAACTTTGCTATGGGGCCGCCCATAGCTCAGTGGTTAAGACTCAGTGGTCTTACCAATTTTTGATGTCTATTGGCGGTGCCGGTTCGAATCCGGCCTGGGACGTTGACTTTTTTCATTGAGTGGCGGTCCCACAAAATGAAGAACTTTGACCCCCAACCATGGTTAAGCAGTATAGGACTCCAATGGGAGTCGGCCGAAAAAAAACTTTGCTGCACTTACCTCGTTCTAACATGTATTCAATATCATTTATTTACAAATCAGGATCAAAGCATTCTAACAAAGCCAAGTCGAATAATAAAGCATTTTCAATTGTTTTCTTGTCATACCGTCGTTCAGGAAGAACAATGATACAACTGCAAAAATTGAAATTTTACAGGATATGCAAAAGAAAAATAGTTCAAATAATTTAAAATTGTCCGTTTGATGTGATTGTGACTCAGTTTTTTTCTTCAATGGTAGTAGTTCATAGTCATTTTCGGCTTCTATTGAAACTTGTAAGGCATTTAAATTTATAAAAATAATAATTACCAAGCCCATGGTAACCTTTACCATGTAAATGCGACATTGTTCTTCTGGAAATATATCTAAAATTTAATATTTATCCCGCAATAGGAGTTAAAAATACAAGAAAAAATGTAAAGAAATAGTTTATTTGAATATAAATTAACAAAATGGTTTGAAAATTGTATAACGATTCAACAAAACAAGTACGTTTTTTTACAAGAAATGTCAAAAAACTGGTACCAAGATTATTCAAGACTGTCATAAAAGGGTTTGTAGAAGAAAGGTTATATTATTGGTCATCGGGCTTTTAATTTGTTTTCTGGAAGGGAAATTTTCCTGCTGTAACGAGTTGCTAAAGAAAGGCTTTCTTGAGGAATTGATTTCTTTTTTTAAATTTGGCCTCTTTCCACTCTACTTCCTCATAACTAATTATGTACTAAAACTATAATTCCCCTTTTCAAACCTAACTAGTTTTATTTCTAATACCTTCTTTCTAAAAGATTCCTTCTTTATCTTTCATAAAATTAAAAGCCATCTTGCCATAAAGTGACTTACAATCAAAGAAATCTTCAGAATTCATTAATTAATTTTTAAAGGCGCATTCTTTCTTTTCGGCATTTCTGATTACCAAAACATATTTGCCAGGTATATAAACAAGTCCTAATTTCTATTCCATAGATCCATAGTCTAGGTCTTCTTCTCATTAAAATATAGGGCGATTTTTTTTTTTTTTTTTTTTTTTTGGCATATACATGGTTATTATTCTTCTATGACCGTCCTTAGATACTAGAGAGATTTCCCGATGATGGGTACGGCAACTGTATAGGTTAGAATCGTTTTTGAATTCGTAAATCCTTTGTTAATTTAATTTAATGACAATGTAACAAATGTAACAATTATTGTGACAATAATGACCTATGACAAAGAGGATATAGAGAGACTCTTAGTTCATCTACCTCAGTGTAAAGAATCGATCAGTTGTAAACCTAGTTGTCCGGAAACCACCTTAATAATAACTTATTTTCTGTTTAAAATTTGGAACAGGCTTCATCCGTAAAGGGTTGTGGAAAACATTTCGTATAGGGTGTTAAGGAAGACAAACTTCGTGCCTGGAAAAAGTTGCAGAATATTACTGTTTCTTTCTGCTTGTACACTACTATAAAGGCCTCATGTAGTTATTTAGGTAAGTTCTCCTCTTTTTATGTTTGGGCTATCAATTCCTGAAATTGATCATGTTAAACTTGTAGGTTGTAAAAGCATAAAAATATAAGTACAAAATTAAAAATAAAGAAAAAGTATCTATAAACAATGTTAATATTTTAGTTATTTAATTTTGGTCATTTTATTATAATGGAATAAACATTATAGTTGTTTTTAAAAAACACTATGTGAACTACAACAATAAAACTATTGAAATATCTTTTTATTCCTAGCATTCTGCTCCTGATATATGGATGAATATTTATTTTTTTGTTAAACTTTACTACAGTAACGGCCAATTATATCGGGAATTACAAATAGAGACAATAGAGGATTTGATAAAAAAAAAAAAGGTTCATAAAGTTCCACTTCCAGTTACCTGAAGTAGAAGGAGCAGTGACCTACAAGTTGGAAAACCCAACCACAACCGGAAGACTGTCCCTAGGCTGTGTAGGACATCGTGTTATAAGTTTTATATTAATCAGTTCTGTTACTGGCACTCTAAAATTTTATTTTATTAAAATAAATAATTTAATATCTATCCATTTTAGTCTCAACACATTTTATTTTTCTTATAAGTCCGACGTTTTGGCCAATCCGGCCATCCTCAGGGACAATCTTAATACAATTTTGGAATTATATGATTTAAAACTCTAACTCCATCCAGGCTATTCTGCCCAGGTCAAAACAACAATTTCTAATTAGTCAATATTCAGATTAAAATTAAAATTAAAATCGTTTATCACAGTGACTATTTGTTTTAACAAATAGTGACTGTGATAAATAATTTTAATTTTGGTCGATTGTATAGATGATAGAAAAGATTTTCTTTTTTAAAAATCCGATAGTTCTCCGTGTAGGTAAAACAAAGCAACCATCTGTCCTGAATGCCCATTAACATCTGATAAAACTAATATTTTATTTTGTAGATTACTGTTATTTATAAAAGCTAAAAAAAAACTATTATTTATTATTATTTTATTTTTTGTAGTGACATTATGTATTCTAGTATCTTCAAAAGTATATAATAAGACTAGTAATAAAAATTTTCCTAAATAGTAAAAACTTTTTTGCAGTATTACCACTAATTTTGACACAGTTAATTTATGCTTAATAAATAAAAATAAAATTTATTTAAAAAGAAAATTTTATTTTTATCAATCACTACCATTTTTTTGCGTTATCAATGGGTTTTAATTGAAAAATGTTCTAAAAAGGGAGATCCAACTTGAACATAGTAAATGTGTGACCTAACCAGACCGCAGGAGAGAATGAATGAATCGGGATGATTTAGTGATTTTCACTGTAATGTTTGATTGTATCAATTTTCCTTACAGTTCAAAAAATCATAAAATAAATAAATTACTAGAGTAGCATAAGGTCGTATAATTGAATATGTCAATTAAGCATAACTTATGGAAATATCTCTCTATTGAGCCCCGCAATACGAATGCTATGATAAGATAGGACACGATTCTGGATATCGGGATAGCATTAACCTACGTATCATGAAATGTGGGGCCGTATCCCGGAGGGACCAAATAATCTGGATTATCTAATTGTAAATTTAAGTAATTACATTATCTAATTGTCCCTATAACCTTTATATTTAACGTATGTAATAAAATACTAATAGCAAATTGTAGATATTTACGTCTATTATCTTATATAGCAGGTATATGCTGTAAATGGAATATAACTGAACTTGAGAAATATTCTGTGTAACAATACTAGTTGTTTTGTTTAACATCTTAAAGTACCTGAATAAAAAGGACACGGCATTAAAAAAAATTAAAAAACTTCTTCAATACAGAACGTTAAATGGAAAACGGCTCTGCAAAGGAAAACAACAGAGTAATTAAGACTAATATAACAGAGTTCGTAAGAAATTGTAAGCAAGGTAGAAAATTGTCTTGTTTTTCTCTTATTTTGTTCCACAGTCCGCTAACATTTTCCATCAATCAAACTAGGTTACATTTTATGTAATTGCGACTCTAAATAGAACTCTCTAGTTCCCTAATTATCCAGGGGGTTCCTGAGGATAACGAATTAACAGACTTTAAAAATAGTTGAACATTAAGAGGAAAGAGGCGATACATCTTGGCAAACTGAAAATGTCACTGCCATATTTCTTACCTCCAACTTGTCAAGGTGGTCACGGAAGAAGTAAATCTTATAATTACTTTATTTCTATTGACAATTATCCAATGCTTTTTATGCAGTTTATTTTTAATAAAACCAATATCATTAAATTAATTTAAAAAAAAATCATAATCCTTCTGCATGTTTTTGTGTCATTTCTGAGAGGATTTGTTAATAAATAATTTATTTTTTTAATAAGTTTTATTAATTAACCAAATTTTGGAATTATCATTTCTTTGATAAAAAATTTGATCTATCCCAATCAGCCGCTCTATCCCTGTTATTTTTTTAAAATTGTGGATGAACGGTTCTATCAGCAAATTATAAATAAATATCGATTCTTAAATATAAATAAACTACCTTTTTTTATTTACCCAAACGAAATTGAAGAAGACAAAAAAATAAGACAAACAGCTAAGGCATTCAGATACAGATTGTTCTACCTGCAGCGGACGGGTTGGAGCGCTTGGTAAATTAGAAATGCTTTAAAGGCAAAGGTGAAAATAAATCAGAAATAAAAAAGTATACCATTCCATTCTTTGTATATTTTATTTTGAATACATTTTTCTGTTTCTTATCGCGTACATTTTTTAAGGGGTTTTAGTCAATGGATGGCTACGGCATTATAAATAATTGAAATTGAATTATGTTATGTTTGACTGAAAACATTTTCTGATAGCAATAATTTATTAAAAATAAGGATTTTTCAATGAACATTATATTTTGAAGTTTTTCATCATTTTTTCATTAATTTTTTTTTTGTTCATAATTAAATATCATTATATATTTTTGTTTTCCCCCTTTTAACTATGATGCATTATTTTTTTTCTGAAGTTTCCCTTCTTTTTTTGTTCCATTTTAAATTCTCACTATTCCTCTCCCATTTTTCTCACATAATTCAACATAAATACTCAATGTATTATACAAATTTTATATAAATTTATGGACTTATGTCCATAAAATGATTAGTGGAAACTTTTGGTATGCACACATAAAAAATAAAATAATAAAGAAGGAAATTATAAATAAATATAAATTTAGAAATAATTAAGAATAAAATTATAGTCTTCGTAGTAAAGTTAAAAAACATAAGTAAGTTAAATAAGTAATAAATAAGTTAAAAATAAATAAATAAGTAAAACCAATAAACAAAATAAGTTAAAGAAGGAATAAATAAATAATATTAAATATCCCCGGTGTTAATTTCCATGCTAGTGATGATGTATAATGTCCAGGGAGTCCAGAATAATATTTTCGACAATTGAAATATTTCCAATGGTAATACCTATGTCTCCTTAAAAGCCACCTTTTCTATTGTTCTATCCAGTATTGTTCAGAAAGAATCTACCAGAGGCCACTCACGGTGAATTCTCTCCCTCCGAAGAGAGTTTCATAGAATTTTATTTTTAAGAAAGTGATACATTTTTCGTATATATACTTCTTTCCCCTTTCTTCTCCACCTGTCTCACCAAGGGCATTATTCTCAAATTGCACGGCCGGATCAAATACTAAAGCTATAACACTATATTTACGCACCTGCAGGCGTCAGTACAATAACCTTTGTCGAAACAGGTGTATCTCTTTTCTGAAAGGAGCTGCATTAGTTCATATTTGACTCTATGGTGCTAGCGTGTTATGAGGAGGAAGTTGTTGAGGAGTTTTCCCAGCACATGGGCTGGTGTTTTTGACACTGCCACATTTGCGTCTGATGGACCCAACTTCTCTCTGTTCACACGTTCACTCTAAGTTGAGGAGTATAATCAATATTCAGTTTTAGGGCGTTCACCCATTCTACCCCCGAAAGTTGCATGTTTATCACACGTATATGTTAGCTTTCGGGGTCTTTTTGAAATGGCAACACCCATGCCATACCATCTCCAAATTGTACATTCTTCATATACTTTTTGGAGCGAATGTCATAGAGTACTTACACTTAGATTGCCCGAATGAACACTCAATCTTTATGCACATTTAGCGATTTTCGCTGTATAATTTTATGTACACTAAAACAGGGCATTCGGAACATAGTCGCTGAGAAATGGACCAATACTGCAAAGAGGCTCCCTCTAACAGATTAGTTCTAATCCTCGATACCACTATTCGTTGCGTGTAACATCACTGAAGATGTATTGGGAGGAAGCCCGATGATGACCTTGATACTCCTTATATTTGTATTATATACTATAATAATATTATAGTATATTCATTATATTTGTATCAATATCCTCCAATATTGCAGGACGTATCTTTGTAACTCAACCAGCAGACTCATCCTGTCTGGAGAGAGTAAGTAAGGCCCAGGAACAATTAATAACTGACAGCGTTGATTTTCTGCTCTGGCTTGAGCAAGCAAAGCCCACTAATTCGTCGAGGTTGTCATTCAATTTCGTCACTGCTTACCCATTAAATACAAGCTTTCCTAAGCATTTTCTAATATTTGATGGTGTCCTCTGTTTATAATGAGGCTCTTATCAAGGAAGATTATTGTTGATTGCAACTCCCCGTTTTTAAATATGATACACAGACTTTTTTATGGATTTATAGCCAAACAAATATCCGCGAGAAACTTCAAACAATTTATAATTCCTTCTGCAGAACTTCTGTCGCGCGCCGTGACCGCGTGATCGACCATAAACCCTATGAGAACCACACTCTTAAGTGAGATCCAAATTCACTTGAAAATTCTTGAACACAGAGTTCTTGGAATAAGTGATCTATGGGTGAATAGAACAGCGAAGGAGACATGGGCCAACCCTAAGGTACTGTACGCAGTAAACTGATCAGGCGTATTTAGAGGGTTCCTACTCCAATTTTGATCTTGTTGGTATTTAGGAACGCTGCAAAAACCTTTTTGAGGTCAGGTCACACCCCTCTCCAGTGAGCCCATAATGTGTGCATGACCAACGTTGTCGATAGCATCTACTACGTTCAGAAACACCACTGCGCATCATAATAAGAAAAATGCTAATGACTGCGTCCATGATTCTGGCGCCGATATGTTTTTCCCAGCAAACCTTGGATGAAGCTTCTTACTAAAGGTAATCTTCTTTCTTGGTTCGTTGTCCAGAATCTTATCTATAATTCAGCGCAAAATACAATATCGTTATACAATATTAATATCGTTTCCAAGAAGAAATATCTTTCGAATCACCTTTTCTCTTGTAGACCAAGATGGTGTAACCCTGACATAGATGTTCTGCTTCATAACTCTCAGGGTGATTTCCGCAACAGACTTAATTATGTGTGATACATCAAATTGTGCACCAAGTTTATGGTTATTTTGACCTCATTGAAAATTGTAGCATATGCAATAAATAATCCAAAAAACATAAATTTAAGTTATAAAGCATCCTACATCTCAGTGAACAACGTTCAATATTAAGTGAAAATTTAAATAGATAATATTTTTTTTTTAATAATACTTTTATTTATTGATAGATATTACAATCTGCCACACAGTTGTGGGCAATAAGTAATAGTGATGAATGATCTCATACATACATAAAATAAAATAAAATAAATAAATGAATAAAAAAAAAAATAAATAAAATAAATGAAAAAAAACTCTCTTAAAATATATACAAACAAAAGAATAAACTAAATGAATATAATCAAACTATCTGTATGAAAAATAAATAAATAAAATAACATAATGATAAAATAATATAGTCTTTAGTCACATTTACACTCTAATATACAATATATACACAATCGACCTGAGGATGCCTGAGCCCACTCTATCTACCACGTATGAGGGGTAGAGCAGAGCTCAAAAGATCCCAGCGCATCCCTCTCGCCACATCACCGGTAGTGAGTCAGTGGAGGCTGAGCAAGTGCGGTAAATGATACTATTTAGAAAAATAATTAAATGTATAATTAAATGCTAAAAAATGCAAGTATATAATAATAAAAAATAATCCTTTTCCATCGCCGATGTTATTATTACCTCTTACTAGGATTGCTCAAATCATCAGGAAATACGTCTGGTATTCCTAACGAATTAGGTAAGTTTTTCTGTTACCATCCTAAATGTTATTGTGCTGTAATTACAATGAAGAGGGTAAATTTTATTAGTGGTTAAAATCAAATTGAACAACTCTGGGATAATCTTCGAGATGTATTCGTAGAATTCTGATAGCTGAACCTTTCTGATAGGTTGTAGGGATATATGCAAAACTAACGTCAGTATAAGCATGAAAGAATTTTTATTTTTTTTAACATGAATTTCAGTGAGCTTAAAAAATAATTTATTTAAAAAACATTTGCCTTTAAATAAGTAATTTTTTAACCGAACTTTTTATCTTTAAAAAATACATATCAGAACCGAAAATATACATTAAAAATGTGATATTTTAAGGCAAAAGCCCCCAGACGGATTAGAAGTTATGAATATTAAAAAACACTTTGTATCTCAGGAGACTTAGCTTAATGAAAGGTCCTGCATGCTGAGATTAAGAGGAATCTCAGAGGGAGTTCCTAATTTATTGATAACTACACCCTACTGCGCTGATTCAAACACAAATATTAATCTCGTTAACTAATAAATAGAACACATTTCCTCCCGTAATTACTCACGAAAACTTTATTTTTAACCAACGATATTTCACATGTTTTTAGATTATAAATATTTGATAATTTAAGGTAAGATTATAAACATAATAGAGAAACGGTTCATTTTCAAATATTAAAAAAAAAATCTTTCTTTTTTTATTATATCATGTAAAAGTATGTAATTTATATATGTCCGATCACGGATTGATTAGTATGCTGTGTAATGTAGCACCCCGATGTATTTGGGCAGTATGGACGAATAAAGCATTTCTCTCTTTGCATGTTTATTTAGAAAGTGATATGTGTGAGAAGATAAATGAACATAAATGGATTAGGAACAACCTGAGATAATATGGGAAAAGAGAGATAGAAAAAATCAGGAGAAAATCTATGATATCTGCTAAAGAGAAGAGACATATTAGAAGGGACAACCGAATCAACGAACCACTAGCATTGGACCATGGAACTCAGAACTGGGTGTAACTTATATTTAAACTTTCATCAAATATCTTGAGAGGGCGTTGGAAACAAAGTTGATACACGATGGAAAAAAAAAAAACTGTAAAAATACAAAAAAAATACTCGATCTATCAAAAGATAATAGCTCCTAGACAAATAATTCAACATGCCCTTAACCAACTTCATATGTAAAAAAAAAAATTTTTTTTTTATTAAAAAAATATATATATTTTTTTTGTTATTGTAACATGAGTTAATTTACATCATAAGGAAGACTACCATTAATAATTTCAAATCTATATTCATTGTCGTTTCTGCGATAAATTAGTGAATTTTATTGACACCCACTGCCAGCTTTTATTTTAGAAACTAGATAGATCGCACAATTGCTTTAATATGATTGATATTTGATTCATATGTAAAAAAAATAAATAAAAATAAAATAATATCTTCCATTTATCATTAAAACATTTTTAAATGAAAAGTTAGAAAAAAAAATCAACAATATTTTTGTGGAGGCTGTTCATAAAAACATTTAAATTGGTAGTTATATAATCCAAAAAATTTGAATAATTTATTGAGACACTAAAAGTAGCAACGTAATTTATCAAACTTTTTTTATTATTATAAATATGGTTAAAACTTTTATCTTACGATAAGTTTTGATAGGACGTACTACAGATGAAGGAAGCTTAATAGGTTAGGTAATCTCACTTGTTAAAAAAGGATTCAAATCATTTTTGCTTAGCAATCATTTAAGTGGCATGTGAATTCATTAAAAACGTATCAGATCTCATTACCATAAAATTTATAGATGCGAAATTTATTTTTAAAATTTGTACATCTTTTATCTTTGGGGAGCAGGGTAATACAGTGACATAGCTGTGTTAATAAATTCCAAATCATGGTTCGAATCTGGCTGTAGCAGATAATTATTCATTGTTTTACATTAGCTGTGAGTCAACCTTGTGGAAACGGGAAACCTCCTTGGACACACCCAGCATCCATAAATTGGGTAAACACAATTGGCTGAAAACCCTGGTAGTTGAATCACCTCTTTGCACACAACTGTTGTTCCAGAAACTTTTAATGGTTAGTGGCGGTACATGTTTTTTTTTTTTTATAACTGAAATTAAACTTAATCCTTTTATCGTAATAAATGAAATATATTAGCACCAGATTTTGCTCTTAATACACTTACTCTTGAATTTTCTAAACTTGGATCAACTGCTACCGACTAATTCAAAATGAAGACATTTATAAACAGTGTATGAAATTCCACTTAAAAACAAATTCTTGCCGGTCATAGCAATGCTTAACTTCTCCAAACTCTTTAAGAATTTTCTTCCAACTAACTTTTTAATAGGGTCACATAACTACTTAGGAGCATACTTGAGTGAGTGGAAAGTTCAACAAGAGGCATAAGACTGTATAGGTAAAAATGACTACATCTAACATAATTACAATTTAAATCTGAACAGAACAGTGTTTTCTATAGAGTACCAGAATTTTTAAATTTTAATTTTAAATTAAGAAATGTCTTACAATGAGGGTATTTCAACCGTTCATCCAGTGTTCTTAGTTATTATTACAGAAAAATTGTTCCAATATCTATGGTGTTATGTTGTTATTCTTGCTTCAAAAACTGAAAAAGTCTCCATAAACTCCATAAAAACGGTCAAAATGTCAGAGTTAAAAATGAAAGGAAATATTTTCTCCAATTATTTTAGTATACTTTCGCTTTAAAAATATCTGTTGTTTTCTTCATTTAATATGTTAATTATTAGTGGTAATTCTATCATCGTTATTTACATCGGAGGCAAATAAAACCTCTAAATCTTTTGCATCTTATAAGAAAGCTGGTCTGCTTCGGGTTATTTTAGTCCTACGATATACATAGCTTTCGGATTACGTACTTCAAAAAATATTTTATTATAATTCATTACGATTGTGTAATTATAATATTATTTTGATCACACTGTTCCTCTGAATAATTATTTATTGAACTATTTATATCTGTTTTTATATTTTCTTAGTATAGAAGTAAGACGTTGGCGATATTCCAACTGATTTTTTGTTAATTCTCTTTTTTTTTAGTATTAAAAAAAATTAAATCTCTACCGCTACAACCCATGAAGGGTTAGGGGTTTAGTACTTTGTAAAGAAATACTGCTACTAGACCAACGGTTGCGCAAGGAGGTGATTTGGTCAGAATTACGCTCGACTGCCCGATTTTTACTCAATTAAAGGTACTTTATGAAGCCGGGTGAACCCTGCAGGGCTGACTCACAGTTACAGTAAAAAATAAAATAATTATCCTCCACAGACAGATTATATCACACTATATCAACCTAAAAATAAAATTTAATAGTTCATATTTGAAATTTATTTTAGATTAAAAAAAATGGAATCCTTATAAAGGGAAAGGAAATAACTAATTATTCTAAAACAGAGTATATCATATTTTATGTTTTTTGAGGGGAGAAGTAAATTAGTACATTAGGTAATGAAATAATTCAAAATTCTTTCAAATAAAAAATAAATAAATACATATTAGTCATTTATTAATTTTTAAAGACATTAAGCCGTGATAATGAACATAAAACACAAAAATGTTCTCCTTATATTTATGTTTCATGATTTTTAAAAAAGCTCCAGTAGTTGTAAAAAATAAATAATTTTTACATTTAGGATTCTCTCACCATATTTTACGTGCGAATTAATATTTTTAGTTTTTTAAAGCTTTTTTCGTATCCGAGATCTTTGATCATTAACATAATCCTTAGACTTAATTTTTTGCAAAATGTTTGAATTATTCTTAAACAATGATAATGTTTGAGAATGTTTTAGCCTCCTGATTTATTAAGTGAGGATATATCCCAGAACATTGCAATGACGTCAATACAACCGTCAATGTGGTCTGTTCTTTTTAAAGACCACAGGTCTCTAAATAATCTCTTGTGTTTATAGCCCGCTATCATTTGAATTTTATATTTGATCATTCAAAAATAAAGGGATTATGTTGAAACTAGTTGGATTTCATTTTTTTTGTTGAAACTTGTAATGTTTTGAAGTGTACATAGCCCCTTATACATCTAAGTACCTCGATTACTGATTGGATTTTAAGGTTAGAGTAACAAAAACTAGCTACATCGGCTAGTTTTCCACCTTCATCCCCACTGAAGATTCAAAAAATGTTTTTTTAATTTTCCATTACATATTGTAATTACATAATTTATAAAAACGGATTTCAATCTTTGTAAGGCTTTGGCCTTCAACACAATCCTCATCTACTCATTTTTTTTTTATTTATTGCTACTTACAACAGTGCATTCATATACATACATCCAGTCAATTTTATTTTAGTTTATTATGATATTGGAATGTAAAGAAACTACCCATTGGTAGCATTCTAATGATGTTTCTACATTAGCAGGTCTGGTAACCATCTTCTTTTCAGGCGACTTAAAGGATTGTCAGGAATGGCATTTTATAATGGTTGGAATGGTATCTGGTTCGGGCTAGATCGGTTACAAATGAAACATTAAGGTCTTTATGTATGATTTTGTTTGTGACAATGTAAGGAGCATTGAGGATTTTACAAAGGATTTTGGATTTTAAGGATTTTATATGAGAGGAATTCGAAGGTTTAGGGGAGCCGTTAAACTTAACTCCGTAGATCTCACACCGTCAAGATAGGTCTTAGAATTGTCATGGAGATCAGTCTTTTGTAATGAATTGGAAGTTAAGACTGTCTAGGAAGTGCTGTAATAGCCGAAATTGGCGTGTTTTATCCTGCTTTTTCAGTCTTATGAGAGGATTCCAGGCTAGCCGTTTGTCCAGATGTAGTCCAAGGTAGATTAAGGTAAGATTAACACTATTAAAGGATACTGTAGGGCGGTTGGAACGTTTACGACGAAGGATACCGGTGCTCATTCTTATTAAGCTTCTCAATCTTCTTCCTACCATACTATCTGCCTCCACGTCATCCTTGGGCTCTTCTTACTGGAATCTACAAGGCCAAAGCATCGGATTATTGCAATCTTGAAATAAGCTAAAGAATAGGATTCATCATCCATCTTCACTAATTCTCGATTTTTTCTGATTCCTACAATGAGCCATATATCAACATAAGCATGATTCTTCAGGAGGATTTTCGAAAACAATACCTTCAGAAATGTGTGCTAGCGCCTATTGCTTCCAACCTTTTATTCTTTTTTAATAGAATTTTTTGTTTATAATTAAACATCTCTGAAAGTACGGTGATAATGTGTTCTCTTAGATCTATTATAAATGTACAAATTTATTTGGCATGATATAATATTACATAATAAAAAGGAAAATATTACTTTTTGATCCAACTACTGACCCCTAATACTTAAAAAAATGTCCATATTCTCAAATGCCTGACCACATGCTGCCATTTAAGGGTCTTCATTTTTCACCTTTCATTTATTTTCAGCATTCTGGAATCCTTAAAAAACATCAGACAATAATATACAAATTTTTCTCCAATTGATAAGTACTCCATCTGCATAAGCCTGTTCATAATTGTTCTTTCTATTCATTCGATCTTAGGCCTCAATCTGATTGACAAGAGAATGAATATAATTAGGCATATGGTAGAAGTAATGTTAACCATCATATTTATAGTAATGTAGAGGAATTATTGTGCAATCCTCTACATTACTATAGTTCTCAAGTGCAAAATGCTAAGCAAAACGTAATTATAAACACTATATGATAGTGATGTAAAATGTTTCAACGTGCTAAATGTGAAGTAAGCACATATATATGTGTGTTGTAAAAATCTTTGTCCGAGCGATGTGATCTTCATAAACATTACTTAAGTGAATACATAACTGATTTAAGCGCGTAACTCAATGCTACATTGCTATCAATCATAATTTTTATGGTGTAGCAACTCACTACCCATAGCTACATAACCATTCTCTTCGGATTCAATTCGTCAATATCCTTACTACTGACTCACTCGTATTCAATGACTGTGAGAAATTGGTCTAGATCCATGGATTATGCCTATTCACGGTCTATTTGCGGAAAAAGACTTCATACTGGTTCGTATGAAGCAAACAGCCCATATATTACACCTCCGGGCGGCTATTGAACATCCTCAAAGACCACAAAGCGATTCCTGGCAAAGGTATACAAGATAGGGTTGTCACTTCATAGCCTGTTCGGTGCTAGCTGCCTCCAATAGGCTGATCGGCCTCTCAAACTCGGAGAGTAATGGGAGAGATAAATGTGTCCTCCTGTCTTGAGTGCTCAACTATTTCGTGATGTCACTCATTTATATACTGACAAAATTCGTGTAGCTTAACTTTTATTACCACAAACCAACGTAGCTCGCATCGGAATGTAACAATCGAATGTCCTGATCCGCAAACATATTGATTCTATAATGTTGTTTTATCTAAGAAGGTGGTAAGAATTGAATGCCTAGACCTCTTTTGTTCTTTCTTCTTCTTGACATTCCATACCTCTTTTGATAAATATATTAACTACCATAGAATCCCATTTTTTCTTAGTATTTTGTTTTCAACAAGCTGAATGAATTTCAAGATAAGCTGAAATGGACAATTTAATAACTCCACTGCTATGATACATGTCGATGTATACAATCGAATTCATGATTCGGTCATAACGGTTACTCATTCAGCTCTATAAAATGATATGAACTCTTTTTTCATAGCACCATTATAGATTTGGGTACTTAATAATCCCATTATTTATATCGATTGTTGTAAAATAGAGACGCATTCTTTGTGCTGTCACCCAGTGACCCCTGGAAGACGTCTATACTGCGCATGATCGGATGCGCTCTCCCCGACTCCCGCTGAAGGCGACCACCAGTGGCAGCCGAACTGGAGTCTTCATCGGACCTCGTCAGTCGCACACTGCACACACGACGTCACACTAACACATGCATTTCAGAGGTTTGTCTCAGCCATTATACCTGAGGCAATCTTTGTAGCAGCCTCTAGATTATATACAGTTGCTTCCTCTACATCTTCTTAACCTACAACTTCTACCCTCTTCTCTTTAGTAGATATTTCAGTACTGTTTAGTGAAGTTAGTGAATAGCGCTGATAAAAAGAATATAAGACTCTTCTCGGCTGTTGGCTTGTAAATAACCTTATTATCTAAAGATATGTTTTAATTGAAAAATCAAATTTACAATTTTGATACCAACAACATTTACCTTTGTCTTGAAATCTATATTTAATTAGTCTTACTCTTCTCTCTAACTATGCTCACCTACTGCATCACTTTCTTCTTCCGTTTTTGCTTGTTCAGGTTTGCAAAAAAGACTCCTAAATAACACCTACACATTAGGTTTCTTTCGCTTTTAATGAAGTAGTTGAGATTGGATACGTAACTTCCAGCGGTAGGAGTAACTGAAATTTAATTTTAGCCTCTTCGTAGAACCTATTGTAGCCTGCAGAAATACACTTAATAATCTATATACTATTTTAATCATATTGCATATATTTATATATATACACATTTCGACCTGAGTTCAAATAAAATAATATGTCTTGGGAATAATATAAGCAACATGAAATATATACGTCTATTAAAACATTCATTATTGATACATTCATACATATATGGTTAATGGACCCATACATACATATTAATGAAATTTTATTCTATATTTACTTGTGGATTTCCTTTAAATTAATAAAAAATACATTGGAACACTTCTTACTTAATGAGACAGTACTGTATTTTCCTCTAAATTGTACCTTTTAACTCCAACTATTATTCAAATGAACTGCAATAATAAACAACATATTTTATAAAGTATATCATACATTAGAAAATTTGAGTAAAAAGGCCTAGCAATTCCAGATGTTTATTACATAAAAATAAAATAGAAGCTTAAATAAGGAATAAGCCATATTTTATCAGAAGTATTTGAATATAGTCGAAATTATATTGATTTTTTTTTGGGGGGGGGGGGAAATAGAATATTAAAACTTATAATGTGCTGCTAATGCTATTCTTAATAGTACAAAGCAAACTTGTTAAAACATTAGTGCAACTAAAGCTATAGAACTAAAGTTGTTATGGATACAATGTTTATTTATTAATCAACTACTAATCAATGAGTATTGTATCCATAGCAATTTCAGTTATTAAGGTATAAAAATTATTTAAGCTATAAAAACAGTTGTAGTATTAATTTTGCCCAAATCGGGTACAATCCATGACTACTTCGTCTTTACAAAGGATTATAATTTTGAATATGTAAAGTTGTTATTACAACCAGAAGCAATCAATTTTGTAATAATTTATAAAAAAAAAATCAATACACATAATAGAGGCTTACGTCAGGCTAATTATACTTTTCTTCACGAATTTGGAAATCAGACTCTTGGAAAAAAGTCAACAATTTTTTTAATAATAAATTCGTGGTTAAACGTTTTACACCGAAGAAAAATGAGTCATTTCCAGAAATTGGACTAGATAGTTCGAAATATATAAATAAAGCGATAGCTTTAAAGAGCTCTAACAGTGGGCTTATTTGTTTTCATGCTGTATAATGACCTGGATCTTGTTTTTTTATTATCAGTTAATGATAATTCGATGAGTCCAAACGTATATGGGAGGATAGAATTAAAACAAAGAGTCTCTTCACTTCCCGTTTTATGCGTTTAGATTACAAATCATTCGGTTTCATTTTAACCCTGAAGAAGCTATAGTAAAGACCAAAACGTAGGCCCACAAGATCATATAATTCCCGCAGCAGCAACCATATTCTATTAGATTTCATCAACGGTCAGCTACATATCCATTGTCCTTTGAAAATTGTTGTAAAACATAAATTATTATACTATTCATCAGAGTTCGGCATGGATCTTTACATAAGTAACAATTAAATCTTTCAGTTGCACCATAAGTACAGTAGGATAATTTGTAAGTTGTTCAAAATGTAAAAAATTAGTCGGTTTTAAAAATAACTACACTGAAATAATTGTAATTGTTATTCTCAATTACAATCAATTCGTGATGCTTCGTAATTGCAATTGAAATTACAATTACTTCATAGTCCTTAGTAATTGCAATAATTGTAATTTTATTCATAATCATAAATAAAATTGTAATTTTACTCATATGTGAATTAAGTTGAACATATTTCTTATGAACAGAAATCCTAAAAGTTAAAACAAATCAAGCGGGCGACCATAAAATCAATTTTATATTTATTTTCAAAATTTTCGAAAAAAAACATAAATAAACCATAACAATTTATAACTGATCAAAATTTAATGTAAAACCAAATGAAATTTAATATATAATTTTGTGAAAAAAAATATTTCCTTTTTAAAACA
>NW_027109687.1:103359-104981 GCF_000696795.3 Halyomorpha halys
TTAAAATTCATTATCAACTAACATATTTCATCTTTGCTCTCTTACATCATACACTTATAAGCTGAGTGGTTTTAATTGTATACTATATATATATAGTATACAATTAAAACCACTCAGCTTATAAGTGTATGATGTAAGAGAGCAAAGATGAAATATGTTAGTTGATAATGAATTTTAATGATAATTTCATTCTATAGTATTTATTTAAATTATAATAATTTTCTTCATATTAAAATTTAGCATTTAAAATTAATAAATTTACCATTTAAGATTAATACTTTTAGATGGTAAATGCAGCTGTTTATGCATTCAGTTTTAAACAATTTATTTAAATAATAAGGCAAAGCTCAACCACTCAGGTTGTATGCTCTCTTCATTTTTGAGGCAAGGAGAGGAAAAGAGATTTTTCATGAACACCGTAAAAAAAGTATTAGGGAAGAAAATAGTTAGGTTTCCAAAAGAAGTTGTCTAGCACATCCCAATTCACGTTCTAATGTTCAACTATCTAACTGAATTCAGAAGGGCTTTACCGATGCACAAAAGCTTAAAACCCTTTAAAAAAAATGTTTGGAATGGACAAATCATACGCACTTATATGGTAAAGCACTAATATCGTGTTTTAATGATATAAAATGTACCCTGATTCCTCGGATGACTTTCCATAAAGTGCACAATTTACGTTTATTATTATTGGGAAAATCCGACAAAATATTAGATTTTTTTTTAAATTCTAGATATAATAAAAACAAATTAATTTTATTATAAAAAAACATCTTTAAAAAATAAATATTCCTTCAATGAGTTTTAAAGTATATTTCCATGGTATACACAAAGTACAAACATATTTGCGATTTCTTCTGAGGAGTAAGAGTCAGCCTAACTGACGTCTTATTTTAATACTTCAAGCCTGATAATTCTAGATATAATAAAAACAAGTAAAATTTACAGTAACAAAAAGTAGAAGAAATAAATATTCCTTTAATGAGTTTCAAAGTATATATCAATTGGATATACCTCGTAAACATATTTGCGGTTTCTTCTATTTCTCATGAGTTAGAATCAGCCAATCTGACGTCTTATTCCAATACTTCAGACCTCAAATAGGTATTTTTTTCTCACTCTAAAGTATTTCTGTCGAAAGTACCTTTCAAATATTAAGTTTCCAACCATAAAGTTTTTATAAGTTATTATCGCCAAATGTTATTTTTAATAACGTTCTCTACTAATCATTGATCGAACCTCCCATATTGTTTCTTGCAATGAATTCATTCTTCCCATCTAAATGGGTCAGTATGCATAAAAATGTATTATAATTTTTCATCATACACATATTTCTGTAAAATTACATAATCTACAAAAAGTTACAATAAAATGGGGTTTAATCATAGGGTGATGATCATCAGCAGTAATATCAAACTATTTGGATCATTCTAATAGGCACATTATTTATTTAATAATTCTAATAATCCTCCAAATCTATGAAGTATCTTGTAGAAAACTAAAACGGCGTATCAACCATTAGATTTGTTTTTTAATTATTAGATAATAAAATAGGTATGAAAACAATAATCTAGGTATAAAATGACAAGCTAAAAAATATAACAACCTCTCCGTTTAAATTA
>NW_027109687.1:105180-119942 GCF_000696795.3 Halyomorpha halys
ATATGCTAGGATCAAAATGTAAAAATAATTCCATCCTCGTTTGTAAGAAACCTTTAATTAACTTCACCTATTATGAATTATAAAAATGTCTACTCTGAGGGTTGTTTAGAAGCTTAAGTGTTATTAGAAACGATCAAGAAGCTCCCAAAATATATTGCTTTCGACCCTTATAAAGCCCAGCTTAATTGGATGTCGACAAAACAGTGCTCCAGAAATATTAATTATTATTTGTTAAATAGCTTAAGGATTAAATTTAACGAGCATATTTCCTAGAAATATTTTATAAATTAATGATGAGGCTATGAAACCAATAGTAAGATGTAGTGTCCTTAATGATAACACGATTGGCTGAAGCATTGAATGTGTAATACGACTAATACAAAAGTCTTTATAAAAAAAAATTATTAATTTAACTAAGTAATCGGATAGGTAACTTTTTTGGTTCTTGAAGGCAAAAGCTCTAACATTTTTGTAATTTTGACTTTAGGGTGCAAAAAAATGCATATCTTATTTAATAAAAATATAATAAAATTGAATTAAATAATAAAATGTTAATAACAAAATATCAACTTAAATAATCAAAAAAAACATTTATCAAACATATTAGACGATATTACTGTTTTAATGTAATAAAAAAGAACTTGGTATATAAACTATGAATTATAAAGAGCCGGACAACAATTAATTTTAACACATTTAATTTTTAAATCCAAGAGAACACAGCAGCATTTATTCTTCTAAAAATGTTTTAAAATTTTCAAGACCATATTAAAGAAAAAAAATTTATATTTTTTTCTTATACATTGCTCCTTTCCTAGAAAATTTTACTTTTTTATGATTTTGTAACTGTGGTTATGTTAATATTACCTAAACTTTTTATTCAATTTTTAGAAATTAATAATGAAGATTTAAGAACATTTAAACATGTTATAAGATCTGTCCTATATTTAAAAATAAATAAAATGTACTGTTATCTTTTTAAATAACTTTTTACTAAGAAATGTACAATTCAAAACTATAATATTTCGACCATTTTTTTAACTTAAGTTTCGTGACTTATGTTTTACGATGATTCTTAGTTTTACTGTATAGATCTAAATTTTATTGCTAAGAACAAAAAAAAAATGATAGTTTGATTATGTTCATTTTGTTTATTCTTCTGTTTGTATATATTTTAAGAGTTTTTGTTTTATTCATTTATTTTATTTATTTTAGTATGTATGAGATCATTCATCACTATAAACTATTGCCCACAACCGTGTGGTAGATTGTAATATCTATCAATAAATAAAAAGTAGTATTAAAAAAAAAGATAAAAATGTGTTTTGAGATTTGCTTGTATATCTCAAAACACATTTTTTGAGATGTTACATTGTTGAGCTGAAAAAACAATATATTGTTGATATGTGAATAAACGAACAGCAAATATCGCTTCAGAAATGTTTCAATATATCTAGATTTTCTTTTTACCAAATAATTTTACCCCCAAAAAGTTATTTTTCTCAACTGACAAATTCCTTATCAACAACTAATGATATATATATAGCTAAAGCTTTATTAAAACTATTCTTTAATTTAAGATAACTAAAAGTAATTAGAAATATGGGAGAAATACACAAGAAGATGTTTTCATAAACTTTTGGGTTCAATCGAATCCTAATAAATGTAATTTAATTTATATCATGAGAACACTTTTTCGACTTTTTCATCACGCTTGAGTTAGATTAAGGACTGAAAGTCTGTAAAAACTTTTATTTTTATAACTTCATTTTGTTTTTTTATTTTTACGTGTATTGGTAACAGACAAAATAATTCTTTTATAAGCCTTGGACTTTCACAGTTTATTTTAATATGTACATTCGAAAAAGTCTGGCGGGCCAGACCATATATCAAGGATGGGCCGCTGGATGCCGACCTCTGCACTAAACCCTTTTTGCCCGAAGATATTCTTTAACCAGGCACCTAATCCGAGTAAATAAAATACATCGTCTTTAACACGAAGATAATGTTAAATAAATAAAAATATTTAATAAAAAACAAATATATAATTATAATAATTGAGAAAAGATTCCTAAAATCCCCAGTAAAATATAAACAAAAATATTGACGATAAAATAAATAAAACTCATTAAAAATCATAAATATTTTCAATATTTATATACACGATTTGGACTCAAGCTCCTTCCTACATAAAAGCGAAGCATGAATGTTACTCGTTTGTATCCTATTATGGGGCTATTATCTGAGCTGCGGCACTGTTTTTGAAATTGGAAGCTGAGTGGTAATGCCTGAGTGGCACAGATTATGCAAGAATAAGTTCTACTTAGTTGTCTTAAACTTCAGTTTAATAATAAGATAAAGGTTCTAATTTACTTTGAAATAAATGGTCGTGAAAAATTTAGGGTCTATAGAAAAGCGAGTTCATCGTTTAGTCTATAATTCGCCACTTTAAACCCCTTTTTTTAATAAGAGCAAAGGACAAACAGAGTGCCCATAGAAAGGACTTTTGATGACGAATCCCAATTTCTGTTCTATTTTAGTTGTGAGCAAAACTGTGGTTAGTTAGTGAGTGGATCCAGTTTCAAAAATTTTGACAAATAAATCAAAACATTCAGTTCACTGGTACATTTAATTGGATTAGATTACGGTTTTATCTTGGATGATCAAGTTCTTTGTTATTGCGGCGTTTTACTTTACCTGTGTTCTTGGCATTTTAATTTTTTTAGCCTTGTTTCATTATCATATTTCACATAATAGTGCAATTTTATTTACAATAAAGTTTGCATTTTTTGTTTAGTTATATTTTTTTAATGTTATGTATACATACATACTTTTATAGACATTTATTTTTACATACAATAAATATTTACCTACATACTTGTAAGAGTGTAAGGCATACACACTCTCATATTGACATTTGTACACAAATGAATATTTTCAATAATGAATGTTTTCCTTTTACGATTCCAATAGTTACTATCGGCAAACTATATTTTATGATATAGCTGGGTTTCTTTTAGAAGTTTTATGATCCTATCGATTGAATCTGTTGAGTCGTTTGGAACGGATTCTTTGGAACAGGGTATTTTTAAATTCACTTTTTACTTGAGAATACATGAAAAATAATTGCATTAATTTACAGTATATTAAGGTTTATTTTAACCATAACTAAAAATACCATTGAAACAAGTACACTTTGATGTTGGAACTCGCATTAACATACCAAAAGGTTGTCTTAACATTGCTAAAAAAAATTCATGTCAATGATTCAAAGATCTAGGATTAACAAGTCCCTACCATGTTACATACTAGAGCCAACTGTTTCCTTACAAGAGCCAGATTCAGTGCCTTTACAAAAAACTAGAGCAATTAGCATGTTCACGTACAAATTTTTATTCAAAATAAACGATTTTGAATTCCTCACTGCTTAAAAAGCCTAAATTTAATTGTACAGATGAACATTTTAATGTTACATGCGTTTGTAGTTCACATTTACACAATCTTATTTTTACTTCTCTCTATTGAAATTCTCCAAATTGTGACATAAATTAAATCGAATCATTAAAAAAAATATATTAATGTTCTCTGTTAATTAAAATTATATAAAAAAAAAATTTCCCTTTCTCTTTAAAAAAAAAACATTATTCAACCGCAGGAATTTTTATGAGCTTTAAAATTCTTCATTATCATGATAAAGGAAATGTTCTTATCAAACTTCATCAAAGGACAACTTGTTTTCTTGTCGTGGATTTTCAAATCAGTCAGCGCTATTTAGATTGGTCGTAAAAATAATTATACTTTGTAGAACAGGGTTCAATGGGGTGGCCTGTGGTATTTTCTTGTACGCTGCAGTATCATAGAGATAGATGTCACGAGCATACAGTGGTACGGAGGGTTTGAATGATGGTTGCCGATTTGCATTCAGTTACCTTAGAAACATTATAAAAATACCAATGAGATGTTTTTTTTCTAAATTATTCTTTACTGTCATTTAATATAAAAATGATCTACAAGAGCTCAGGGAGTTTTAAAGGAAACTCTGACATTTATGGAATTGATTTACAGTTGGCAAAAACGGTTGCAATTCACTGAATCTAAGAATTTCCATAATGCTAAATACACAAACTGTCGCATATATTACACCTTTCTATACCACCTGCGATTCAACAAAAATTGGATATTAACTGTTTATATCTCCTTTAATAAATTTATCAAGGAATTCTAACGAAATCCTTGAAAGGGTTCTGAAAAATCTACGATAAAATACACTGGAAAAAAAATTACTCCCAGAGGTACAGTACCGTTTGTAACCTCAATGCTGTTTGGACTTCACTAAAGTTTAATGATTTCGAGAAGCAGCTTTTTCCTTAAACTGTTTCATATTTTCACTCTTTTTCTTTTGTTTCTGCGGTCGGAACAGAATAATTAATACTGCACAACCTTCCGAACAGCCACTGGCTCAGTCCTTCTTATATTATCACTGCAGTTGTTTTTTTAGGTGGAAGATAGAAAATATAGTAAAAAAGATTTGTAACTATTTGACTGTTAAAAGTCCATTCTTAAAATATACAGTTGTAATTTCAGTACATTCATATTCTGTCTGTTTAACTCCACCAACAGTTTAGACGATCTCATAGATGATGTAACACTTTAATAAAAGTTAAAGTATAGAAGGGTCCACAATAAATAAGTTATCAGGAAAATATAAAGCTATGAAACCATCATTCACTATAGAGGCTTCATACATTAGTAGTTAGCAGTATCAGAAATAAAATCATCGAGATATAGAAAGAATAATAATGTTATTAAAAGGAAAACTCATATACATCAGTTCATTGCCATCCTTAAACTAAGGTCATGTGATAATTAAGTACAGCAAAATAAAAATAAAAAAACTTTTACTTTTAAATGGTGATGATATATTCAGTGCTAATCGAAGTCCAAGCGACAAAAAAAAGTAATCTTTCGTTGAATACAGCTTACGGTACGCTGAAGATTATTTGTTTCCTTCAAGGGACGATATTTCAAAAATAATGGTCCACCATATATTAACTATTATCGGTGAAATAGATACTTCATGATTACACTCTCTCTCAAATCCTTACACGGTATAAAAATTTTCGGGCTAAATTACATAGGTTTAATCAAGAAGTTTATGCTCCACGTGTGCGCTTAGGACACTGCCAAACAGCGTTTACGACAAACGACTACACCGTGTTTTTGACACCAAGTAACACGCTTCAGAAGATGACTTTAATCTAAGTGTTCATTGAAAGACAGTCTCCTCTAAGAAAAATATCCGCGCATCGAAGTGTTCTTATATCTGTAAGTGGCTGTGGGGCCTGAACACTTCATATCAACCTTACTCCTAGATGGAAGCTGACAGACCGAACTCCCAATGGGTGGAATGGAAGTTGAAGACGGCCAGTTTAACCTTTTCCAAAACCAATTTGACCAAGGAAAGGGGCAAAAAAAAAATGTATATACATATGTTTCCCAGAACTCCTCCGGCTCAGTCGAAAGTGTGGAGACATGTTTGGATCAAATAATAATAAAAACATTGGCTCATTTTTACCTTATGATTTATGAATAAATAATAAAATCTCCTAGACCAAATTCCTTGATATTACAGCATACTTTATATCATATGGAGAAATAGTGCCTAAGTGCTTGAATTCTTATAAAGATAACACAGAATTTCTTAATTTTATTAAAACTAAGCAGTTAAGCGCAAATAAAGTCCAATAAACTCTCTACTTTCAAAACAACTAGTTGATTATAACCACCCGCGTTTCCCAGTGAATGATTAACTTTGCCTATGAAGCGCAGTCCGAGAATAAAACTCACTTAATTTCAACTTCCTCCTGTTCGTATTATGTGTTCAATAGTATCATTAATTAACCATTAATCTGACATGATGATTATTATGATCGATGGTGATGTGTTTCACAAAAATAAAATTTTAAAAACATGAAAAGGCTTCATTTCGAGATTAATACATTTATAGAAATATCTCCTTCCATTCCTGTGAAATCAACTTTATGAACAATACAACAGAACGAATTTAGAATATATTTAATATTTAATAATTTTTTAATAAATTTAAAATAATATAAAATTCAATTTTCATAATTAAATTAATTACGAAATAAAAAAGAATCTTAATACAATTGAGAGCAAAATAGATTTAGTTTGAAAAAAACAAACGTATTAAGTGATTAGAACACTCGGCTATCCAATAATCCACTAGCATAATCCAACCAAGTTACAACCTTCATTGGACCCCTCACCTAACCTTATAATGCCAAAAGGCAATCCAAGGTATCCTTAACACCCAGCTATACATATAGCATACCTCCTATATGTATGTACCAAATACCCACTAACATCATTACAGGAGGGTATGAAAAAAAAAAAAACGTATTAAGTGAATTTATTTATCCATTTTTTTGGTGATCACTGTGCTATTTGTATTTTGATTTCATATCAGCTAGCTATACTTAGTTTGTTAGCATTAACACTGAGGAAAATGTATTTAATTCTTGAATATGAAACTGAGAGATTAGATTAATTAATCCTACACAATGAAACTGTCTTTATAAAATTAATCTCGGAATCCCATGGGTTTATCATAAATATAAAGATATTATGCCTTAATAATTGATGGGCCTAATCCTTATAATACAACATTTAAAAAAAATAATCAATAACAATTCTTTGAAAATCAAACCATTATTCTTTAATAAAGTATTATCATTCTTTAATACAACTTTATGAACAATACAACAGAACGAATTTAGAATATATTTAATATTTAATAATTTTTTAATAAATTTAAAATAATATAAAATTCAATTCTTATAATTAAATTAATTACGAAATAAAAAAGAATCTTAATACAATTTTAGAATATATTTCTTTGAATTGACACCTAATATAAAAGAATTCGTGTTCAAAAACCCAAGCCAGAAGTACCTGTTTAAAATGCTGAGCACGAACTGGTACCGGAGTGCTAATCCGATTTGAAAGCAATTAAAAGACAAGCTTAGTAAAAAAAGAAATGTAGCAATAATTGTGTGGAATAATTACTTTACTGCTTGAAAGGTTTTGAATATTAATTGGGCTGTAATCGAATTTGTAAGCTGTTGATCAAGTAATCACTTAGTGACTGGAAATTGATGAGGTTTCGTCGTATCTTTAATTAGAGTTTGAAAGCATTCATTATCTTAGTTTTTTTACTAGAGTAAATTTTTTTAGAGGAATAAATAGACGGAGATTATTAATCTCAAATCGGAGATCAAATTAATATTTGAGTGGTGTTTGATATCTTTGTTTTTTCGTGAGTAAAATTATCATATCAATCATTTCAATGAACTTTGGCACACACCAACACACCCAATGTGACTGGTGGTGTCCCACAGGGCTCGGTATTAGGGCCTCTTCTGTGAAATATCATGTACGACGCAATCTTCAAACTGACAATGCAGGCGGGAGCCACAATTGTGGGATTCGCAAATGTCGTTGCAGTTGTAGTGGCGGCAAAGTACTTAGTTACCCTCATGTTAGCGATGACCGAAAGCACGAAATTCGTTCCCAGTCTTGCTTAAAATACCTAGGAGTCATCATCGATGCCAATCTCCACTTTAATGTTCACACGGAGTATTTCAGTGCTAAATCTGCAAATTAAAGTAGCATCCTTTTTGTCACGCCTTATGCCAAACGTTGGAGGTCTCAGAGAAAGTAGCCGAAGGCTTATTGCTACTGTTTTTGATTTGGAAAGAAGCGATGGTTACCAAATCATACCGGAGACAGACTGTTTCAGTTTATCGAAGAGTTTGTTTAAGGATAGTTAGTGCTTTTCGAACTGTTTCCTACGAAGCGGTGTGTGTGATCGCCTCAATGCCGCCTGTGTAACTCTTTTTTGAAGAAAGAAGCAGGCACTATGGACGACGCCTACACGTTTCCAGAGAAGAAGAGCGAAAAATAACCATCGACCAGCAGCGTTGGGTGGCTGCAGATTCCTGTAGGTCTCGTGGTGTGGCCGCCAGCATCGTGAGGTGGATTTTTACATAACCTAATTATTGACCGGACATCGATGCTTTAGAGCCTACCAGTACCGATTCAAACTGGACAACACCGCAAAATGGATGTCAAACTGTTGAGGAAACAGCGAAGCACGTGTTTTTTCTTGTATTCGGTTTGCTCAGGAGAGAAGCGCATTGGATAGAGTGTGTGGAAGACGCATCACACCAGAAAACGTGGTGAGCTATATGCTACCCTCAGATCAGCGCACAAAGAGATTCACCATAGTCGTCCCCAAGAGGTTGAGAGAGGCAGAGAGGGCTAGAAGACGTGACTAGCATGGAAACGTAAAATCCATGAGAAGAAATCGTGGCGGCACTCAGCCATTTCCCTCTATGAAGGAATACCTAGCGGTGGTCCCGTGTAGAGAAATGAACAGGTGTAGGGCGGTGGTTTTAGTGGGTGAAAATCCAATAATTCTGCGGAAAAATGCAAGTTTTCACTTAAAACTAAAAATTGTTTTCTGTTTTTGTATAAGTTTGACATTTATAGGCATGTCGCATGTAATTATAAAGCAATTACTGTCCTTATTTGGGTTGCGATTGACGGAAGAAAAAGGTTTATTCTATTGTAAATTCTTTTGTTTTTGTAAAATTGCTTCTTTAAACTCTATTACTAACTGTAAAAACTCTATTAAACGTACATTACCTTGATTATAATCATTTCAGTATATTGAAAATAATGTTTAAATACTTGAAACAAAATATTTTTCTACCATTAAAAGTAGAACATTGAGGAATATTCTATCAATAGATATGTCCACTTCAAGAAATTGAATATTTAGGTAACTTAAATGATTATTGGAAATATTGATTTAAAACAAGTATTTTATGAAGGAAAATTTAAATTTAAAAATCCTTTTTTTTTCTTACCTCCTCAATATCTTGAGGCAATATTTATAAACAAATACAATATATACAATACATATACATACATTAAAATTTCTCTTATTTTGCTACATGCATTTTAACTAAGGTTTACAGGGTTCGCTTAAGGCGGGTTTACAATCGTAGGATGATAGCCAGGGTACTTACAACGAATGGAGAGAGACCATTCCGGCTGATGGTTTGAGTGACTTCAGACTCCCGAAATCTTTCTCTCGGTGAGGGCGTCAACCAAGGAGACCGTGCTTTGCCACCTCCCAGGTCTTATTGGAGGAGCGATTTCCCTGAATAGCGGGTTGACACAGGCCTTCAGCCCACCTAAGAATTTGACGTGCCTCCGGTCTTTATACTCCGGCACAGAGGGAAGCTGGAGTTCTTGGTGGATGATACTGTTTTTTGCCCTCTGTAATGACGTTCCTCTGACAATCCGCCGGAGGACGGAGTTCTGGTAGTTCTGCAGCTTTTGGAGTGTGGTGAAGAGGTGCCGCTGCAGGGGTGCACCATAAAGCATTGTAGGTCTCATGATGGCCTTATATATTTGCAAATACAGCCTGAGAGAAAGTTGCGGGGACTTCCGTAGGTTTTTAAAAAAAACTACTAACTTTTAGTATACTTAAATCGTAAAATATTAAGACTTTCGATAAGAGGATATATTCAACTTTCGACTTGAGTATTAACTTCCTCAAAACTTTATATTTCACCTTTTAACTGTAAACTTTTTTTATAAATAAAATATTCCGAACAAACTAATTTGATATCACTGAGTAATGATTCCTTTGTGTATTTTTTTTTAATTTAAGATCGATAGTTTCGATGTTTCATAAATCTACTCCTATAGCCCACTAGAAAAAAGTTACCTACATCCAATTATCAAGATTTCGCGGCCCATAAGCTCTAGTAATTTGACTAATGTAGGAGCCGAAAAAGTTCCCGTTCTATAATCATCGTCCTCGCAATTTTAAACGAATGTCCCACTCCCATTAAATGTCGCTCCCATTCACATTTTCCAGTTTCAACAAAGGAATCGTTGAACCGTATTAAATTCTTCACTCACGCTGTCCTGGGACTTTCCTTAAAAGAAAATTTTCCAGCTGCTACAACATTCTAACGAAATCTCGGTCATAAGAAACGTTTCTTCTATTATGATAAAAGTATATTGTTGTTAGTTTTAATTACGAACTTATTAATTCGTAAACATTAAATAAATAAACATCTTTTAATTATTTTAATTTTTAAAAAATGTGTCGATTTAAATATACATAATAATTTATAATTGTGCTCACAAACGTTTTAAAAATATCTCTAAATACAAAATTGGTTGCTTTGCCTCATTTTTATTTCTCTTACTTTAACCATTTAAGGATCAATAATTTTTTTAAAAATATTTATTTATTGCTATTTACAACTGTACATTATAATACATTTAGTAAATCTGATCTAAAATAAATTGGAGTGTTACAGGCGTGTAGAGAAATTACCCATTGGTAGCACTCTAATGACATTTTACATTAGCTGGTCTCGTGGCCATCTTCTTTTCAGGCGCTTCGGAGGATTGTCAAGAATGGAAGAGGATGAATGATTAGAAACTAGGGGGTTTGAGTGGTTAGAGAGTTTATAATGGAAGGAGAAGGATCAATAATAAAATGATAAATTCTCTAAAAATACAATTTTGTCATTTACATATCTACCTTCTTATCAGATTTAGTTACCTTATAGAAGTGTACTCTTCCACATTGCGAAATAGACTTGCAATCAATAACAACCAAAAAATGCAGTATCGTACAATGTAATTTTGAATTTAATCAGAAATACTAAAATCATTAGTTTCTTAAAAACAATTCCATTCCACATTTTAAATAAATTTGATACGACATAATTAGTTAGAGCACAGAACAAGTGAACTTAGTTAATATTTTTAGTCCATAACTCATATTTCCCTGTTATAAATACAGTGACCAGAATCAAAACTGTCACCCTCCCCTTGTTTCTATGAGTTCTATTAAAAACTAGTCGCAGCGGAGTGGATCAGTGAGTATGGTGCTGCTAACATCAAAGACCTCGGGTTCAAATCCGGCATTTTAGGATGTTTATTGTAGAGGAGTATATTGGTACTGGGCCCTATGATAGGATAGAATTCGCATCAATGTGATCACGATATGCAAGATCTTACCTTTTTATGTTCAATATAACTAATTCATCAGCGGATACCGCCAAAACAAACTTCCATTTTGGATTTTGGCTTCGAACTAGGGAAATAGTTTGACAGAGCTGATATAGCTTCGTAGAATCGTCTGATCTCAAAGAAGGTGATATTTGACGTTTTGGAAATTGACTAATTTCATCAACATACACAACCAAAATGCCGTGTTGAATGGATAAATGCAAATATAAAATCCTTCCACTCCCTGGAGCAAATGTATTTTACAAAAAGCATTACGCTTCAGTACCCCATTGTTTTTTACACTGGGGATTACCGATTTATGTCGTACATACAAATCCAGTAACGTTTACCGAGGCAAAAAACACACATTTACTAAAAGCTTCCCGGCATACTCATAACACATTATGAGTATATTACAGCTGAGGATGTCTCGTATTTCCTCTGTAACTACATTCCTCTGTAACTAAAGCGGCAGTTAGTGAAAGCTTTGAGCTATCTATGCCACAATGAAATTTAAATCTTCCAACCATTTCACGCAGGTGGGAATTGTCTTCCACAATATTATTTTTGAATTTGTAGTATTATTATGATATAATCTGAAAAATAAATGAGATTTTTTAGTGATACTTAAAGTATTTTTCTAGTCTTTGAATTATTTTATTACCTGTATAGAGAATAAGCAAAATATTTGTTCATTCCCATCAAACATGAATGAACTATTTCTAAAATTAAAATATAAAAAATGTACGCATAATTAAATTTCTGTTAAATGTACAAGAGGTAATTTTAATTGTACTTGTAACTTAAATTTGTAAATTTACGCTATTTAAATTTATGGTATGCTATGCTATACTATACTATATTATATTATATTATATTACAGCATCATGTCATGTTATGTTATGTTATGTTACGTTACGTTACGTTAATGTTAATGTTTATGCTATGCTATGCTATGCTATATTATATTATATTACATTACATTACATATCATATATCACAATCATATATCATATATCGTATACCATATATCGTATATCATATATCGTATACCATATATCGTATATCGTATATCGTATATCATATGTCGTAACATACCATATCATATCATATGTAAGTCCAATGAATCCAGAGATTAAGTTTTCTGAAAATAAATTCATTAAATACTGATTTTTCATTATTCTGTAATGAAATGTTGTCTTTTTGCATTGTATCTCAGAAACTATTAAACGTACACAGATATATTAGGGTTGATATTTTAGAAAATTTACTCTACTTTAAATGATGTTTTATTAGATTTTTTACTGTTGTAGGTCGATTTCAAGATATTGTACTCTAAATAAAAAGTTATTTTTTTTTAATGTTCGACAAACAACCGTCATTTTGGTTCCTATTACGCTTGGCAAGAACTTTTGGCAATTTTGACAAGAACTACATAGTTTTCATTCATTTTTTAAAAAATTCTGATGAAATAACTGACATTCCTCCAGATTCTTGGAAAAATATTTTTTAATCGCTTACAAGGTTTATTTACCAGATTATAGCGAAAAATGTTAGTCATATAAGCAATTTTTTATCCTTTCCAGTTATCTTTAAGGATTCGAAATTTACATTTTTAAGTATTTCTTAAAATTTCATAAACATTTCATTTTAAGGTTTAATTATTTTTTCATACAATCCGTCAGGAATAAGAAGTGGGAAACGAATGACAAATATTACAAAATCTCACACAGATACTTAAGTATGCTGTAAGTGTGAAATTTCTAATTTGCTTCTTAGGTCTTACAAATACATGCCGAAAAGGTTGCGTCCGAGCAAGGCATGAGAAAGACGTTCCAGCGTTTAAAACTTAATTCTTTCGAATGTGCGAGTTATTCAATCAAATTATTAAATTATAACGGATGTATAAAAAATATAGTAGTTTTTGAGATATTTCTTTCAATTACGATATTACTTATGGAAAGTGCAATCTTTGGAAGAATGTCCCAAATAATATATATAAAAAATAAATATATTTATAACTGTTGTGAAGTATAGTTAATTTTTCTCAGGTTTAACCACGTAAGTTTAGAAAACATATTTTAGAAATATTTGCATATATATTAGAAATATTATAAAAATAGCTAAGTGTTTTCAAGTTGGAAAAAATCTATTTACCAACAATAACATAATTAAAAAAAATAAACCAGTGAAGATGTGCATAATTAATTGTACTTATTGGTATAGGGAAGTTATTAACGAAAGAATTTAAGAAAGAGGTGCTCTTATTATCTTCTGTTTATTAACTGAAAGCCCATCATATCTCAAATTATCTCAGCTTGTTTTTATGTTTATGTCGGTCTTGAATTGACATGAAATCACTAAAACAATGACAAAAAATAATAATTAAAAAAGTAATAACATTTCGAGTAAACTTCACTGTTTTTATTATCATTATAAAAAAATCTAATTTCCATCATCCTGGGTATAATTTTTTTTATTTTCTACCTGATTTATTAAGTTTGCATTTTACACGAAATTGATATGCTTTGCTAGAGAGTAAACAGGGAAGGTCTATAAACAAGCCGTACGAACAAAGAAGTGGTGTTAAGTTGCAAGTGGATCCATCATCTATCTTATACATGGAAAACATGTCCTTCACTTTTACATGAAAAGTTGTTTTTGGGACGATTTTTTTTTTTTTTGTTTTTTATTAGTCAAAATGTAACGAAACATTCATCTAAATTCCATTGGTATATTACATTAAAATTTCATAAAAATTTCATACTGTTTCCACGACAATAAACTTTATCAACAAAGATCTGTATAACTTTATGAACAAATAAGTCGTAAAACGTGAAACTGGTTAAGTCAAACTTATGTTGGGCAATTATTTTAAGACTAACTTATAGAATACCCTTTTGTGGATAGATTAATTTTTATTCTTCTATAAGAGAGAGAAATACTTTATTCATCTATGCTGCCTAAATACATAAGGTTGCTACATACACAGCATACTAATCAATCCGTAATCGGACATATATAAATTACATATAATTACATGGTATAATAAAATAGAAAGAAAACAATTTTTTTTTTCCTTCAGTTTCCTTTTATTATAAATTTCAGTCTATACGCCAAATTCGAATATTTCAATTCATTCCTTTTTTTCTTACCCTTTTCTGTTCCTTCAGTTTCATTTTTAATTCACCCGATCAACAAATTCACCCTTCTAGATCCACTCCAGTGACCCGCTAAACAAATTCACTATTAGACGGCAATGTGAGATCAGACCATTAATAATAGTCACATCAGTAGATCAGTTCACCAAAAACAAACAAATGCATTCTACGAGAACAAGACTAACACATAGATTCAAAGGAAAATATAATTAAAAAACCGGTTACAAGAGACACTTGAATGGATAAATCAGTTTTAAAAAAATAAATAATAAATTTATTAAATAAATGAAAAATTGTATCCTTATTAGTCTCAACACTTTTTATTTCAACAGTCCAACGTTTCGGCCATTTCAGCCATCTTCAATTATAAATTCCTCCTCACATTAAAATTTAAAATTTGTTTTGCAGGCTATTCTGCCCAGGTCATTATTAATTTTAAGTTAAAAACCTATTTTTTAAAATTTAAAATCATAA
>NW_027109687.1:119992-124550 GCF_000696795.3 Halyomorpha halys
TAATATATGTAAAATAAATAATAAATTTAAATTCATTGTAATTGTTTAGTTTCTTCAAGTTCATTATGTTGTGGTGATAGTGGTTAATTACAGTAAGTAATTTTTAAATTTCGCATTTTTAAGTCTGGCTTCAAAGAACTTCCGTTGATTGTGGTATTAATTTTTAGTGTATAGATGTCGGAACCATCAATTTCAGCTTCCTCTTTTTTCAGAATCGTTCTTCAAGTTCGTATCCCCTCAATTATCACTTGGCCTCTCCTTGTTTGGCCTTCTACTTTCCGGAGACACTTCAGCGGTTGTTACTCTACTTGTGCTTGTCCACTTATTAACGTCTGTAAAGAACGGTAGATAGATATTAGACATTACATACAAAATACTGGAAATGCATATTACACAGTAATACATAAATATACATCGTGATTCTGTTGGAATGCTCATGATTAATTTTCCTTTTCTACCAAGTACTGTTTCGAAACAGGTTCCCCCTCCTTTTTTGTATTTAATTATATAATTTTTATTTTTTGACAAATATGACAACCTGCCAAAGTTTAGGGCAATAAGTAATAGTAATGTTATTGATTACATTCATACCAAAATCACATATATTACAAAAATGGGAAAGACACTATAAACAATTATAATTAATCGTCAGTGCGCCAATTTTTTATTCTAATTCCACCCAATAGTACTTGCTATGGCTTTTTTAAGTAAGCTGTAATTTACAATGAATTTCGCTCTCATTCAACTATTCAAATCTGTGTTGATTTATGTTAAGGTTTTTTTTTTTTCTCAAATTTCTCAAATATCATAAACATTAAAAACAATATACTATTATTATACTATTACTGTATTATATCTGAATTTCAATAGCAACTCTTTTTTTCTATCTATGTATAAATATTCATTTGCCAGACTACCTTAAAAGTTAAAGAAATCATATTAATTTCAACAAATAAAGTTTTCAAAATACTTCATTTTGTTTGCCGTCTCTATTTATTTTTAAAATTCTTCCTTTTTCCCAAGCATTCTACTACTATATAGAGTGTATATGCTAATTTTTTTTTTAAGTTAACAGAATTTCATCATAGAGACATATCAGAAATTAATTAAAACTGATGACGATTTTTTTGCATTAATTTTCCTTTTTGATACTTTTTCTTTATTTTCTGTTTGACATATTTTCAGTGGCAAGAAGAATTTAGGAAGAACCTATTAAGTTATTTGGAGCAAAGGCTAAATTCGTGGTGGTGGTAATTTGTTAAGAGATTGTAAACACGTTGTTTTAATTTTTTCTCAGAAACACCTCCATTGAACTGAAAATTTTACTAAGTAGGAATCAAAAAAATAAATTAACGAAAATAAATGTGTAAGGATAAACTGGTCATCGTTTTTTAATTAAGGTTATACTAACTATAATGTAAAATAAATATATTGCAAAAAACAAAGGTCTTATGTCACATAAAATCAAATAATGAACCGTAATCGGCCATCATTGAAAAAAAATTAAAACACATAGCTATGCAAAGGAACATAAAATATATAAATATTTAACAGGCTATACCTATCTGGTATTCACTTGTCTGGGTTTTGCGTTTAGACGTAGATAATCCCCTCAAAGTCTTAGAGGTCCATTTTTCTCCAGGACAACATGGAAAGGGATCTCATATATCATTCCTTCAAATCTTTCCTTGACCTTATTGTGCTTCCCAGTACTCTAAACAATGTTTATTTCCTTGTGATCCACTAACTTACTCCTTCGTCTCTTGTAAAAACATAATTTACTGCTAAAATAAATCTCTTGAGTAACAAACTGAGACTCAAAATAAACACTTTTCCTCTTGCGAATAAATATAAATTGTCGGTATTTTAGATTTATTTTTTTTTATTTCAATCCTACTTCAGTATACCATCTATGAAGTTGTCGAATTTGTTTCTAATATTTTCATAGATTATATTCACTTAAATTTGTATAGAGTGTGGCAGATAACCTTCTCCTTTCTTCTGGCGTTTGGAATGCTTAGAATACTAATTGCATAGTGATTATCATTTCCTAAATGGAATTTATTTAAAAATAACTTCCCTCACTGAAATTTGTTTAAAAATACCACATCATCACTTTTTATAAATTTACTGCTGTACACAATATAGGAGCTCATCTCAGTGAACCAATCTCACCTCAAAACACAGGAGTCAGTTACAAGCCATGGAAATGAGTTAGCTGCGAAAAATAGAAACAAAGACAAGGAGAGATAGGATACAGAACGCCACCGTACGGGCTAATCTCGACGTCAGACCGGCTGAGACCATTCTGGAGGAGCACAAACAACAAGGTGGTCTGGTTAGGGTTGGACTGACATGATGGGTCCAGATAGAAGCGCCAAGAAGACTTACGAGACATGCAAGAAAGGGAAAAGACCCAGAGGAAGACATCGCGTCTCCTGGGAGAACAGTGTAAGAGAGGCATTCAGGGACCGTAGAATGAACGAGTAGGATAAGAGAGGGTGTTCAAGAGAGGGTGTTCAAGAGAGAGACATTTGGGCCAGACCCTATAAGTGGGATCCTCGCACTGCATAAGCAGTAGAAGAGGGGATGACTATGATGATGATGGCTGCTATAATAATAATTTTTAAGATAAAATATTTTAATGTTTCTTTCGCGGGGTGACAGGTGATAAAGTGATGTGTTACAACTTGTAGGACCTGGTTTCGAATCTGACTGTGGTAGATAATTTATGTTGTTACTGTAGCCGTGTCTTGTGGGTTCGGAAGCCATCCTGGAGTCCACCCCGCGTAAAAAAATCATAATTGGGAAAAATCTTATGATTAAGCGCGATTGAAAAAAAAAAAAATCATCTGTTCAAAAACAGCACTTCCTTGCAAAATACAGAACCCCTGATCCTCTATGAGTTATAATGATTACAATAATGTTTCTTTTGGTCAAATACTAGAAAAACAAAAATTATCTCTTAAATTCCTTTCTCTACATAGACAAATTGATATCATTAATTCAATTTATATTTAATAATAAAAAAAAAATGGTGTCACTATTATTATATTTGTTTCATTAACAGGATTTATTTTTATTTATAGTCTATTTTTAACTAATTTATAATCACTTGTGATATGTAATTTGTAAATGGTAATTTGAAATTCTTTTTTTATTTACTGCTAAAGCCTTTAAAGTTAATGCAATGTAATTTATATTGTTCAAAATCGACTGGACAGTTAAAAATAATTTACAGCGCCGTTAGTTTTAAAAATTTAAGTTTTACTACCTGTTTTACAGTTTGTTTTATGAGATAGATGGGAGATTTATGTTTTAGTCTCTGGTAATGACCAATAAAAAGCTAACTGATTTTTTTTTGCTTCTAAAGTTATTAACAACGCGGTAAATGATGGGGAGATTTAATAATTAACACATACCATGCGAGGGGAAGGGAGAGGATAAGTACTTTACAGTAAATAAATTATTAAAATGTGAAGTCGATAATTGCCCCATCGATCGGGGAGAGGTTATGGTCACTTGCTAATATTTCATGAGGGGTTGGTTCTATTCTTAGCTCTTCCGTTAGAAACTTTGTCAGTTCAAATTAATGGAGCCCCTTCGGTAGATCATAAGGATTGTAAAAATTTATAATCAAGATTGAAAGACTTTTCACGGGTGGCTTATGGTTACTTATAATATTATTAGTACTCGAAAATTATATTATAGTGTGCTATATTCTTTTGAGCAGGAAATAATTATATTGTGAACTCTTCTTGTCCAAACATTGTGAAAATATTTGTTCAAAGTAGACAAGATAAAAAAATTTCAAACATAGGTTTCTATTAGGTATCCCTTTTTATTCAAAACTTATAATGTAATAATATTTTATCAATTACATCATTTCAAGAAAAATTTAACACTTTTTCTCTTCATAAATTCTTTATTCAATGCCCCATTCGGTTCCAACTCCTTGTCCATACTTGGGACCTGTAGGTGATCATTGAGGAAACTATGTAACCTCTCTATCCCGCCCCAACCCTTAGGATGTCCCGAAGTGTTGAAGTGCCAGACATATTCGAGGAGTTTTATTTCTTCTCTAATGAGGTAATTATCAAATTACACCCCCTCCCCTCCCAATAGGTGGCGATAAATCCCCGCAGTCCAACAGCTTTTCTGACTTTTTCGGTTCTACCGAACTACTAGGTAGTTAGTAGATAACAGGTACCCTCGTACCTTAATTTATTATATATAGATAGAATAAACACTAATGACAACAAATAATAATTGTAAAAAATCAATATGTGTATGTTTTTTTGGTTTTTGATATGATTATTATTCCTTATTATTTTTTTAGCTATATTTTCTGCGGTATTTAATTGATATTTAAATATTTCAATTCCAGCTCCCTAGAATTTCATTTTCTCACCTATTATGTGTCTATTCGATTATTGTAAAAAATAATATTCATATCCAATAATTATAAAATAATTTGTTTGGGGGGGAGAGGGAGTTCTTTTATAATTATTATTAGTTAGATTCTTCTTCTCAAGCCCTCTTAATTATGAACATATAT
>NW_027109687.1:124600-148231 GCF_000696795.3 Halyomorpha halys
TTTTACTCGTTCAATACCCCGACTACAAGCTTTCAAGCAGTAATATTTACTGTATGATTGTTCTATACTTAGCCTAGGTATTAAATATTTTACATGAAAAACATTGGTTAAGAAGGAAAACATACTTTTAATCTTACTTCATATTAAGGTAGTCCTCATCAAATGTTTTGTAAAGGCACTAAGTACAAAAGGAGTTGCTTTCTTGTATTTATATAGAAGCTTCCATGTATAAGTTTGGTAATGATCAAAGAAAAATAATTTCTACTACAAATAAAACATACATTTTCGAAATGTCAACTTTAAATGAAATTGAAAGGGGAGTGTCAGATATTTCTGAAAACATTGGCAACAATTTTCTTAGGTACAATAATTCAAAAGTAATTGCAAGTAAGTTCTATCAACCTACCGATTTATGCTATATGTCATGTTATTACAACACTATTTTTTTTTTATTTTATGTATTTTTTTATTTAGTTTTTTTAAGGTATCTATCCTGAGTATTTTAGAGCTGCCACAGAGAAACATAGATATAGTTCACATTGATATGGGCATCAATCGAAAAAAGATATGAAGGTTACCAATACCGGAAAATGAAGGTTGATTGATTCTTTTTATGAAGTTTTATTATATTAATTTTTTAATTTTTTTTATTGTTTAGGTGAAAAAACATCCAATGTGTTGTATATTTTTCATTGTACAACTTTTTGGGACAATTGGCCCATACTCATGCACTTTTACAATCCATATATTTGTCATATTTTCAATTTCCCTTTTAAAATCATGTCATCTATTTAATCATAGTTCCAAATTGTTTTATACTACTTTATTTAAATGTAATAAATTAAATAATGTAGTGTAAAACAATTTTGAACTATGATTATAAAGATGACATTATTCCAATAGGGAAATTGAATATATGCCAAATAAGTGGATTGTAAAGGTGCTAGAGTATGAAACAATTGACCCGAAATGTTGAACAATAAAAAATATAGAATAGATTATATTCATCTTTAAAGTTTTTTCACCTCAACAATTTTAAAAATCGTAGTTTGAACAAGTTGTTTTTCTATAGTTTGAATGTAATACAAGAAAACTCAGGTGGATCTAATAAAATGAAGTATATATACAATTAATTTAAAATTTGAACATTGCTCTTAATCTATATTTATAAATTCATCTGACATCTGGTGTCTAATACATGTTTAATATGTTAATAATTTTGTGTTATAGGGTTGGTAAATAAGTCCTTTCGGTTTTTGTATTCATGTTTTGTATATAATTCGTAATATTTTTCTGATGCAATTAGTTCCAACAGAGGATTGTTTATCCTATGTGTAATATGTAATCAGTTATGTCTCTTGACACTTGTTAAGATTAGGTCAGTATTGTTTTAGTGGTCCAGCTGAGAAAATGAACAGATATATCGTGCATTATAGGCATATTCTTTTTTATTACTTCAAAAAAGGAAAGCGAGCTGTAGAGGCACATGAAAAATATTCCGGGTCTATGAGGATCATGTCTTAACTGATCAAAATTGGTTTGCCAAGTTTCGAGAAGGGAATTTTCAAATAAACGACGCACCGCGACCTGGTCGCACACAAGAAATTGAAACCGTTGATGTTAAGGCGATAGTCGATCAAAATCCATCCCAAACAGTGCCAGACTTTGCAGAGGTCCTAGACGTACCACATACAAGCGTAGAAAATTATTTGCGGAAGCTCGGCTACGTTTCTAGGCTTGATGTTCGGGTCCTCCACTCTCTGACCGAAGCCAACTTGGCAACACGCATTTCCATTTTTGATTCACTGCGGAAGCGTCAAGAAAACGACCCATTTCTTAAAAGACTTGTGATAGGGGATGAAAAGTGGATTGTCTATGATAATGTGGTGCGAAAAAAATCTTGGAGACCCAGCAACGAACAACCTGGAAACACATCTAAAGCGGGATTGCACACAAAGAAGATAATTCTTTTTGTATGGTAGGATTTCAAGGGTATGATTTTTCATGAGCTGTTACCACAAGGTGTATCGATCGATTCTACTATATACTGCTCACAATTAACAAACTTGGATGTTCTTGGAGATTCCAAGAAAACGCTCAAAACTGGCAAATCGAAAGAGTGTCGTCTTTAATCGTGACAACGCTAGGCCCCACACTTCGTTAGTTATCCGCAATAAATGGTAAGCCCTTGGATGGGATCTTATGCCCCACCCTCCCTATTCACCGGACCTTCCTTCTAGTGACTACCATTTATTCCGGTCTCTACAAAATCCCGTAAGTGGAAAACGGTTTGAAAACGAACAGGGTGTCAGGGAGCACCTTGATCACTTTTTCGCTAATAAACCACAGACATGGGATTATTCATCTGTTGGAGAGTTGGGGTAAGGTAATCGAAAATAATGGACATTACATGTAAATTAAAATAAATATTATTTGTAAAATATACTTAGTTTTCTTTCACCCGAAAAACCGAAAGGACTTATTTTTCAACCCTATACTTTATGCGATGAGGGAATTTAAATTAAAAAAAAATTATTTATTGCTATTTACAACTGTACATTATAATGCATATAGTGAATCTGATCTAAGTTAAATTGGAGTGTTACAGGCGTGTAGAGAAACTACCCATTGGTATAAATCTAATGACATTTTACATTAGCTGGTCTCGTGGCCATCTTCTTTTCAGGCGCCTCAGACATCGTGAGGAATGTAAAAGGATGCAAGATTAAAAACTAGGGAGATTCAGTGGTTAGAGAGTTTATAATGGAAGGAGTGATATCTGAAAGGAACCTTAAGGTCTTTGTGTATGATTTTATTTGTGACAAAGTAAGGAGCATTGAGGATTTTACGAAGGATTTTGGATTGTAAAGATTGAATACGAGAGGAATTGGAAGGTTTAGTGGAGCCCCAAAGCTCAACTCCATGAGTCCAGATTGGCCTTATTAAAGTCATGTAGATCAGTCTTTTGTAATGTGTTGGAAGTTTAGACCGTTTGTCTAGTAAGTGATGTAATAGCCGAAATCGACGTGCAGTTTCCTGTCTTTTCAGTCTGGTGTGAGGATTCCAGGTTAATCGTTTGTCCAGATGTAGTCCAAGGTAGCGGATCTGTTCGACAGGGGTAAGAGTAACAGGGAAAAAATAATTTGATATTTTAAAAAAATATCGTTTATTTTAATCAGATATTTTACACTATCTTGGCAAGAACAGTAAACTGAGGAATATCTTATACAATTACTTCTGAAATTAAATAAATAAATTCCAAGTTATTAATGAACCTAAACTGTATTCATTTCAAAGGCCTACTTCCAGAACATTTATTAGAAAAGCTTGTATTTATATTCGGGGCTGGTATCTGGCCAGTCATTTATTACGCCAGCGTCCGACAGCAACATTCGAAAGCCATTTCTGCTAAGTTGATTTATTTCTAGGCACTAACCACAAAGACCCCGCGGCATTAAAAATATTAATGTGAAATACTGCTCGGTTCCCAGCCGGCAAATTGAGTTGGACTGGCGCTATCATTTGTGAATTAAGAAGAATTCATTTAATTTTTTTTTCATTTCTAATAATATTCAAATTGAAAAATTCAAATGGGAGAGGTTGCGCATAATTACTGTAAATTGTTTCAATTTTTTTTTCTATTAAGAATATTTGGAATAATGTTAAGTAAAATTATTTGACCGTGAATCATTATAAATGAAATTATCATACCTCCTTTACGCTTCTTAAAATTCTGGTTGGGTTCAGTTGGTTCAAGTTGCTGTGTATTAAAGAACAAATCTTCATTCTTTTTTTATTTTGACACTCTAATCATCCTTTCCTATGTTCTAAAAATTTCATTTGAAGATGAAAATATGTATTACATTAATTAAATATGAAGAATCTTTTAAATCGTGGAAATTTGGTAGTGGACTTTGTGATGTTGCATGAGTAAATTAGTTTAATTGAAATTAAACTATTTTGTTTTATTTATTATCTTCCTGGTTTTAATTTATGGTTACATACATGAAAAACTATCAAACCTATCTATAAAGATTTAATAACGACTGTATGGGTTTTAAAATTAAATAAATTTAATTACAGAAGTAGTACATACACTATTTACTAAAAATCACCCCCAAAAAAATCATATACTTTAGTCTATTACACACCATTAAGAAAAATTATCTTTTGCTCAATCGACTATAGCATGTAATGAAACCCATGTCCGAAACCAATGTAGCTCAATACACTTGCCTGACAATTACCAAAACAATCAACAGTTACCGAAGTCAATAGGAAAATGATCAACAATTATCACATTTGAGGAGAAGATGGTTGGGGGTGCGGTCAATGAAAAACACAAATAAGTATGATTAACTTATTTTAATGTGCCGACGTTTCGGCTAGAGTTTCTAGCCTTCTTCAGGGCTAAAAACAAAAACAAGATAACAACCACAGTAAGTATAGAAAAATAAAAAAATATAAAAAGAAAGTATAAACAGAATAATTTTACACATACAATGAATAATTAATTATAAATAAATAATTAATTATCATATTTGTTTAGGGACTTCTATTATATTTAGAAAAAATGTAATACTACACTATACAGAGAGTAAATAATATTTTTAACTTTTATATCAGAATATATTATATTACGTTAACTTACTTATTCGTACACAAAATAAATAGTGAATTAGGTTTTTTTTATGAATTTCCGAACCTTCCGAATCATCTGATGCTGTATAACATTTAGTAAACGTTTTTTGGAATATGACCTCATTTTTTATTTATTTTTTTTGTATATTCTATCAAATATTTTCATGCATCTTTGGAATTATTCTATAAGCTTTACGGCGATCGTTAAGAAATTATTTATACGTTTCATTGAAGTAAGGTACTAAAATTAAATTATGGTGGTCTTTTTCGCGCTTGTGATAGCTCACATCCTTTTTCTATACTCAATCCGCGTGGTAATGTAGGAGGTAGAGGAGCCAGGAAAGGGATACCAATCAGTGATTTCTAACATTCATAGAGGTTTAATTTAAAATAGAGAATTTCTATTTTTAACTTTGATAAGAATTGGAAAATGGTCACTTCTGTATAGAATATATGGCAGGAAGGCCCATTTTATACAACAATAGAGCTTCAAACAAAGAAAGAGAAATGTCTATGGTGTAATACATTCTGTATCTGGAGCTAAAATAAAAAAATGTTTAATGAAATTTGTTAAATGTCATGAAACGAATCATAAAATCAATAATACCTCTTAACTAAAACTTTTCAAAATTTTGATTTTAATTTCACAATTATTAATTGTATCCCAAACACTCCAATCCCAACAGCCCTCGAAGAATGGTGTCATAATTGGAGGATTAAGAAAAATTCTAAAAAAATCCTTTCAAATCACCTTTACCCTTCGTAGTAAACCCTGCCCTACGGTTTCATTTAATAATGTTACACTTACCCCTGGTAAACAGATCCGCTACCTTGGATGATGTCTGGACAAACGATTAACCTGGAATTCTCACAAAATACTGAAAAGACAGGAAACTGCACGTCGATTTCGGCTATTACATCACTTACTAGACAAACGGTCTAAACTTCCAAATCATTACAAAAGACTGATCTACATGACTGTAATAAGGCCAATCTGGACATATGGAGTTGAGCTTTGGGGCTCCACTAAACCTTCGAATTCCTCTCGTATCCAATCCTCACAATCCGAAATTCTTCGTAAAATCCTCAATGCTCCTTACTTTGTCACAAATAAAATCATACATAAAGACATTAATGCTCCATTTCCACCGATCTAGCCCGAACCAGATATCACACCTTTATAAACTCCCTGATCACTCAAACCCCCTAGTTTCCTCCGAGTCGCCTGAAAAGAAGATGGCCTCGAGACCTGCTAATGTAAAATGTCATTAGATTTCTACCAATGGGTAGTTTCTCTACACGCCTGTATCACCCCATTTTAACTAAGGTCAAATTTACTTAATATATTATATAATATACAGTTGTAAATTCCAATAATGATATTAAAAAAAATTCACAATTCAAAATTCAAAGTTTTGATTATATCTTGAATTAATCATTAAAAACATTAATTTTAACTTGAAATTTTAGACCTTAATATAGTTAGGAAATTTTGGAATCTGAGGAGCGATATGCTGTTTCTTTGATTTATTTTTAATGATAAAGATTGCTTAATTCGTCAATTATAAAAAAAATGTTCTTATGAAAATATATTAATACGGAATACCGGTAAAAAATAATATCGTTAAAAATAAAACAATTATTTATGTAGAGGAACTGACAGTTATAATAATTCTATTTCAGCAAGGAAATTACGTCAGGCGTTAGTGAACGAAAATGGACGGGACTTGAGAGTAGGAATTGAAGAAGACCTGAGGGAATTTCCTTTCCTTTTCCTTTTATTGCAAAACAACTTGAGTGTTTCTTTTACTGTAACAGTATCACAAAGGGACATTTATTCATTTTTTGCTGTGAGGACTTCATTCTGAACAGTTTTAAAAAATATTAAACTTTTTAACTGACTTAACTCTCCCACGCTCATTTTGTTTAAATATCCTTTGGTATTGCATGATGTGCAAACGAAATTAGTTTTATTTGTTCTCTAATTTCTTGAAAATGATAAAATTCTAAATATCATGATATTCTTTACAGAGCCAGAGACATTTTGAATGCATAAAATATTTTTTTAGAACCAATATAAAATTATGACTGTAGGTTAATTTTCTCTCTTCTATAACATTTATTGTATTGAAGATAGGAATAGAAAAGGCTAAGTAAAATCACTCTGAAAATCGTCTAAGGTCTGCTCACCAACTCTTTATTTCCCGGTCGACCTTATTCCGTTATAATTTAAATAACCCCTACTTAATGCCCCAGATCTCAGTAACATTAACTCAGGACTACAAAAAAACAATCAGCCACTCAAAATGTCTTTGCTAAATTTTTCTTAAAGTGCACTGAATCTAAAAATAACCTACAGTTTATTTTTAATTATTATTGTAACCTACTATTGTTTCCATAAACGACTGTAAAAACACAGTATATTATAATTATAAGTACAATCAACTTAAGAAATGTACATAATATTTTTACTTTTACTCCCAAATATTACCTTACTGAAATTAGAAAAAATGTTGGAGACATTGGTTCATGTCAAGTATTTTGTAAAATCAAAATCTTAAGCAATATCTTCTATAAAGACAGATAAATGTATGTCAATTTATAGATACATACCTACACCCTCTAATAATATTCCTATCACCCACATTTTGGATGTCTGGAGCCCCTCTGTGCATTAATTAATCTTAAAATGCTAATTTTTAACAGTTTTTTTTTCAACCAACTAGGTGTTCACATACTGAAAAAAAAAGTTTTGATCGCACTTCAAGTTAGAACAATGCAATTACTGGGAGAATTGAATTGACACGTTATTTTATGAAAATTTAGAGAAAATTGTATATTTTTAATTTTTTTTTTATTTTCAAATATTTTTGAGAAAAAAAAAGTTATAAGAGAAAATTTATAATTTTTTTTTATTTAGCAAACTTTAAAACATATAATTAATATGTTACGAAAATTCTTGTTTGAGATAAATTTGGTTATTAGTAACAAAAACATCAATATACTCTCAAATTTTTATTACCTCTACACTCCTTCGTTTCTGCCCTTCCGTCAAGGATTATCAATTAAAAATCAATTTCATTCATTGTAAATTAATTCTAAAAACATAATGAAAAAATTACATTTCCACTATTACAGCCAAAAATTGGTTATGACATTATTGCAGGGCATTATGCTTTTGTCAATTTTTATCATTGGTCACTTACCTATAAAATTTCTTAAATTAGGAAACAGTATGCAATAATAAGTTAATCTTCATCATAATGTGCTAAATTATTTATTATTTTCAGAGTTACAAATTTTAATTTGTATTACAATTTTACAGAATTACAATAATTAATTTATAATTTCTATTTCACTTAATAACTACATCAACACTACAGTGAGTAATCTACCTCAACATTCATATTAGTATTTAAAACCTATCAATTGTAATTATATATTATTTATCTTAACAAAATAAAAATTAAAAAAAAATATAATAATAAATTAACTTTGCTTAAATTTTCAGCATTCTGCAAATTTTTTGTATCTGATTTCAAATAAATTTTTAAGTGCATATTGTTTCCTAATTTAAGACGTTTTGTAGGTAGTTGACTAATATTAAAAATTGATAAAGGCATAATGGATGTAAGGTGATAACTAATTTTGTGATAGTATGAATGAGGTAGCAAAAGTAAGTTTTCATGACGCTTTTAGAATTAAATTATAATGAATGAAATTTAATCAAAAATTTCTAATTATTAGGTCTTTGAAAATGGCTGAGAGGTAGGAGGGTAAAGATAAACAAAAAGTATTGAGACTATATAGATGTTATGCATAAAAACAAGACTTGGAATTACAACTTTAGTTGGAGTTGAAATAAACCTTTGTTAAAATTAGAAATTGCTATACTATCATGAGAATAGCTACTCTTATTATATTTCTTCGTATAACTAAGTAAAAGTAAAGAATAATTAAATATGTAAACATTTAAAAAAAAGTAAATAAATAAAGATAAAACTGAACAATTTTATGTGGAGGAGTGTGATGAAATATTTTGAGAATTCATTAATATTGGGTAATTTATTAAAGCATAAAATGGAATTACTTATTTAATTTCTCTCGTGGAATGCCATTGAACATAAATTAATGTGAGTTGTGTTTTAATCCTATTGCGATTATAAAAAAGAATAAATCCTAATTATTAAATAGATGTATTAACAATTTAATATCAATGGGAAGATGGCCTCGTGACCTTATATTGTAAACTGTTTTTAGAGTTCTACTACTGGGTAGTTTCTCTACATTCTGTATCATATCATTATGTCATTATGATCAAATTTACTGGTTATATTTTTTATACAGTTGTAAATATCAATAAATAAATTTAAAAAAAAATATCAATGGTCCATTACTAAGTGATATTTTCTACTCAAAATAAATACAAACACATTTTATATTTAGTTATAACTTCTAGAAAACCCTTGTTGCATGTAAAAAAAGTAATTTATTGCATGTAATAGCAATACTAGACTAGTAATTATAGTATTGATTATACTTTTGAAGTAGATTTTGATTATAACTTTGTAATAAAAGTGCAATGTAATGTTTTTAATACATTGATATTCCTATATTAGAAAGGATTTGTGGAAGAGGATAGAGTAATATTTGGAAGAGAAAGTGTAGAAGAAGAAAATCCGAATAGAAACTTAAAATATTTTTTCATAATGATGTCTTATTTTACCTTGTAATAAAAGACCTAAATTATTGTACCGATATTGTGCAATAAAAAAAACCACTACCTAGTTGAACCATTGAGTAAAACAATTAATTGAAAGCACAATAGTAATTAATGTAATACCCCCTGTCACCGTTTTGTGTTAATGGCTATAGAAACTAATAGCTGTTTAATTACGACCCGAGCTCTCGTAGCTTTCAATGCATGTCATTATTTATCCAGCACCCTATGGTTATTGGAGCAAGTTCTTGGTAATCACCCGGCGCTAACAAAAGTACCACGGCATCGAGTATTAAGTCACATAAGAAGAAGTTGATTAAGTGCAGAATTAATGGTCCCCGCAGATAGATGATTCTCGCTAAGCTCCCCCTTCCCGGAAAAACTTTAGTTTTGAATTGATTTAGTGGCTTAAGTGGAATACTAGAAAAAAAAGATAAATTGCTTTCCTAAACCTGATTGTCACAAAGCAAGGCCATGATGATATGTTTTTACTCAATTTCTTACATTGAGTACTAACTAATAGTAAAGTATTCTTGTTAACAAAAAATATTCTGTCTTGACAATTCTCAATTTAATAACAAATATATGTCTAAAAATTTGATTTTTCATATTGAGCTTTTATGAAATGTATTGATGAGCTCAGTAACCGATTTCGATAGACTTCAAGATGTATCTTACATAAGGAACTAGTTCACAGTGAGGCATATATTTTTCACAAGGTCAGAGATATGTTCCAAACCGAATTAGCTTAACTCTATGAAGAAGACTTTAGTAAACTTTGATTTACTAAAGTTAAGTTGATACTTAATCCCATTCGGAATTTTATACTTTTTTTTAATGGATGCAAACTTTATAATTGGATGCTAATATATTCCAAGCCAAAATATGATTAAAAAAATTGCGATGTCAATACTCGAAAAATGTATTTTGTTAAAAATAAACAATCCATTTATAAGCGTTCTTGTCACCATCAAACTGACAGAAAATACAGATTACCCCTTCCAAAATATCCAATTTCCTCAGCCCCCTCTTCAAGAGCCCCCATGCAGCAAAAGAGGCTACCCTCAACCGTTTTTACCATCATGACATTACCGCACCTGTAGGTTTGTTGGTAGTTTGTTTATAAATAACAACACTTTACACTCTGATGAACATATGTTGATATAGCATGATATATAGCGATAATAATTTACATGTCTCTGACCGTTCTCTTAGATAATCATACTGGGCAAGTTTTCCAGCACTCAGTGTTGCCAGGCCCTTACACACCCATAGAAGAAAAAAAAAAGCGTTCTTCTTTACATACAGCGGAAAATAACTACATTCATACGAAAAATGACAGAATTCATCTTATGGAGGCAAATCTAATTTTTTTCATATCCTCAACACTGCACTAACCAACTATTCAAGAAATTAACACTATAGGGGCCCTGTTTCATAATGAAAGCTAATAAATAGTATTAGTTCATAGTACAAGTGTAGAAACTAGTGTGATATTAAAACTAATATTTCTTTTTTTATGATAGGGATGACTATTAGTGATATTACAGGAATTAAAAAATACTAAAGTACAAGTTAATATTGTACAAGTCTGTGTAATTGAATTAAGATAAACCTACAAGACTAATAGTTTTAGTTTGTACTTTATTATGAAACAGGGCCCAGAACGTCCAGAAAGGTGGTAAACACTACACAGTCTGAAACTCGACTCAGGACTACTGAAAAATAGACAACTAGTGAGTTCCGTCATCAGGCAGCAGACACAAGACCGTTTTTTCCGATATAATCTTTTTTTTTGGTAGGGGGAGGAGGTTACGGGCTTCAGAGAACCAAATCAGCTGTTGGGTGCATATATATTCACTCCGTCAATAAAGAAGTCTTTGAGTTGTCTTCATGCGTTTCATTCCACATTCCTTTCTCACATTATGTAACTTATGATTATACCGGATGAGTAAATAAAATAAGAAAAAGTGGTACATGACAAAACTTGGATGATTAATAATGGAAACTTCAATACCCGCAGACGAAGACGATAATTTACGGAAAAGCAATGAGAAACGGTTATGTTCACAGGTAGTCCTCTCCTCGGTCTGTACGACTCAGGCGGTGTATGGAGGGAACTAGAAGAGCGATTCGGTTAGTGAACTTTTTGTGAGTCATATCCTTTCTTAGCAATCATTTATGGTTCGGTAAATTTCAACCCACGTACTGAATGAATGGTAAATGCTCTCTGGATGCTCAGAGATTTTGTGAAGAGAAGCTTTGAAAGGCTGCGATTCCATTTTCTGTACTTATTCTTTAACATTTCATTTCGATGCCGAATAATGCACGCCTACATACCACAATAATTTTCATCAAATACTTCGAGCTCATGAAAATTACAGTTTTGAACTGGCTCATACGATCTCTCGATGTGCATCCTCTTTAATATAAGAAAAGTTTTTGGGTAACTAAAATAGTCTTGTTAGACCTCGTGTTTAACAACTACAAAAATATTTGTAGAGATTGGTATTTATAGGACAAAAGATTGTTCTGAATCCAATCCCATCACTACTTTTAATTTTAGACTATTTTAATTTTTTTTAATGTAATTTGCTGGCGTATGAAGAAGTTTTTAACTTTGTAAGATTATTCTTTCTAATGCAACAAGTTCATAAGCATAAAAAAAAAAACTCATACAAAATAATTGAAAAGTACTGATATGAGACTAAACTTTGCTGTCTAAGTAAGTACATCCTGTAAGAACATATGATATGATGACAGTCAGGAAGATGGATTTACAGAGTTTTGTAGCATCATAGGATTCTTCAAGTGTTATTCCTAAAGTTTAGAACTTACTTTTTTATTATTGCATCTACAGCAATGGACGGAGGTTAATTTAAAGGAAAAATGGCGCCTAAATCCTGTTATTCAATATTTTTGGCGATTTTTGACCTTAGATTACTTCTGTATAATAAATAATAATAATATTTATTCAATGCCAAAGATATTGATTTCCATTGATCTGCCTTGTCGGTTCATACAATTTCTTATGAACAATGGGGGATTAACACTTATCTAAGTTGTATATATAGATATTTCTATTATATCCATTGATTTATAACGTCTTATTCTATTTCACAGATTCCAGGAAAAAAGAGCGTAAATAATAAATACATTTTTTGATGAACCAAAATATTTTATAATTGATTGTTTTCAAAGTTAAAATGTATGTATAATGAATATAATAGCAATTTGAAAAAAAAACTTTCAATTTAAAGAAGAAATTTCCTCCATTTCTGATTTTTGAACAGTGATCGATGATCCAGTATTGAGAATAGTGATAAATTAAATTTTCAAAATGTCTATTTGCTACCAACAAATAAAAATGGATTTTGTAGAGATGAGTGTTGTTAATATCTGATGTTTTTTTAAAAAAATGATTGTTCTATGAGAAGCTGCCTTTAATCTTCATTTATTTATCCTATCATTATTCTTTCCGATTATGCCTGCAACCTTAATTCCGTCAAAAATCAATAAATAGCTCACAAATTTTTTGATTTTTGACGGAATTAAGGTTTTTAGAAGCTTCCATTTATATACCAGTAAATCCTTATTTATTTTTTTTACAGTTTTTGCTTTCTCAATCCAACTTTGTCTTCTATTCTTCTGGAAAGATATTTCATAAACTATATAAAAAATGAGATATAAACTTATGTATAGCTGAAAACCATGACACCTGCTCGACTTTAGGTTGTTTATTCACGAAGTGCAAATCCACGGTAGTAAAGTGGCCTAGAATATGTCCTGCCCTATATAGTGGCAGCCCGGGCTATAAAAGGTGAAGCCGAAGCACCAACATTCGGCTCGAATTCAGGGATGGTAAAAGTGAAACCTAAATTACCTACCCCTTCGGCGAGAATTCGAATAGTTTATTAGACATCTAGTGTAGAGGCTTTAGAAAGTAACAATGGAATATAAACATTTTATCCTTGAATATTCATAGGAAAAGTATCAATTTGAATTGGCTTGAGACAAAACTTTAACTATATAACAAAAAAGAAATAATACACTGAGAAAATATTTTAATAAAAACAAAAAAGTTAACAAAGAAACACTTCCCCAACTTTTTTTTTAATGATTTCCAAAGATAAAAAAAAAGTCTTGCCAATGATAAAATAAATATATTTCCAAAAACAGTTATCCTCTTAATATAAATGGATTCCCTGAAATGAAATATATAAACAAAGTGTACTGAATTAATTTAGCTAAAGCAATAAACACAAACTTCTGCTGCCTGGCTTATTTATTCACCACTTAGTTTTTTTTTTACCATCAGAATGCTTTCTACTAAGATAAACAATAAATTATTTGTCATAATTAGTCAGTTTTTATACTGAGATTAAGTCTTTTACTATTAATTTGACTATTAATAACATATCTAATTTATTTTTAACTAGAACAACCAGTTAAAGTAATCGAAGATGTGGCTTTATTAGGGAAAAAGCTGTTTCGTAAAGCTTTGTAATATTATCTTTATGTATTCAAAAAGGTTTTATAAAAAAATTATATTCGAACTGTGGAATAAAAAAAATGGAACAATGGTTTTTTTAATCTAGTTTAATAGTCTAGGCCCATGTTGCAATAAATACCAAGTCTGACCTCATGCTGGTCCAGTCACGTCTAATCTCTGAACCTAGTTAAAATTGCATATAATACATATCTAGCCACCAACAGAAATAAAATTTAATATTTAAAATATTATATTATATAATTTAATATTAAAAATATAATAAGTGTCAGGATAATATAAGCACCACCTAACTCTAACAATATACGACTATCTCGATCTAGCCCTTAATAAAACGAAATGCAGGTAACAAATACTTTGTTTATCCCTTTTCCATTTATTTATTTTTAAATCCCGACAACCTACAAATACTTATTTCTGTCGCCATGACACAAAATACTTAGATTTCCAGTCCTCGCTAACCATAAAAGGTATGCCACAATTCCTCAAAGCATCTAAGATCTTCTTGGAAGAGGATTCCCAGTAGCGCAGATGAAGGAGAATCGATTGGGATGTTCTAGTTCTCCGGTATTTAGCGGTTGAGATTAAGTGGTCAACTTTGATCTCCCCCATAGGATGCCCGGAATGCCAATGTCCACTTATCTACTCAACAATGCAAAAGCGAAATATCTTCAAATTAAGAAAAAAAAAAAAAGTCGGTACGGTGCGTGCGTCACATAACTTTCACTTACCAACCACATATTTGCTCAGGTTGTGTAGATTGACGGCCTCTTGTTGAAGTTGTCAAATATTTTGTTATTATTGAACAAAAAAAAAATCTGAAGGCCCGAAAAGCGAAAATTATAAACAAAAATTTATAATTTTTCTTTAATTAAAAAAAATTTACTTTAAGATTTCCCCAGGTGGGATACAAACGAATGTAAATTTTCGTATTAGCATCCCTGCCAAGGATACAACAGTTTAAAAAGAAATAACGAAACCATAATGCAATCGGGAATACTCGTGCGTTCTCGGCTGTTCTATTAGAATCGGGTAGGTCTATTTTCCCTTTAGTTATTCATGAAATTTTCTAAACATTTTGCATTTATTCATTGTTTATAATTACTAAAATGATAAATATTTATTTATTTTTTTAAATAAATAAAATAAACATACTTTTAAAAAAATTAAAGGAGTATGTTTTTTTTTTGTTCAAAATTCGTTACTTTAACACCCAGTACAGTGACCTACTTAATATTCCAAATATTTGACTAGATATTGATTTAAACCTGTGAGTATACCACATAAGATATAATTGCACGTAACAGGTTTCTTTAAGTCTTTCATTTTTAACCAGGTGGCAATAAAACATTGAGAAAACTAACTTTTTCGTCTCCAAATAAAATTATAAGAGATCCTATACTTTTTAAAAAGGATTTTACCTATTATTATTATTTTATTTTATTTTTACAAATTAAAAATGTTCTGTAATAAAACATCAGAAGAATCTCTTGTAAGACTATAACCGGGAATTAATTAATTAAGTACGAAAGTATCAGAAACAGAAAATAGATTATTATTTGCCTAGGTTCCCTGTAGAAGTTTGGACAAAGAGCATCCAAGCATAATGGAAAAGTAAAAATAAATGACATTTATAAAACTTTCATTCAAGTTTGAGAAAACTTGGCGAGGTTTTCCTTCCGCCGTATTTAATTTACCTCCGAACCAGCTTTAGTTTGTCCTAGAACCAACTCACAACAGTTCAAAGGAAATTCTCTGCGAGTCGCGACATGGAATGGGATGTTGTCCAAGGCAGTGGGGATATTTTGTTCATTCGTTAAGGGCCCGTATGTCTCCTGAATTATTATTAGAAAAAATATTTTTCGAAAATTCTTAGTTCTAATATTTAAATTATATAGAAAGATGCCCCATTGTGGGATTTTTCTCTCATATGCGATATGTTGTTTCTATTCGAACTAAAAACTATTTCTAAAATCTACCTTTAATAGATATTCTAAATAAGTGAAGATTAAAATAGCATTGGCATATAAACTTTAACATTTATTCTCACCTTTGTTGTTAATTTCAGCCATTTTTTTCTCATATTGTTTGTTATTATATTTACTAAATTTTTAATGCCTGAAGGTTTGTTGAATTCAGCTTAAACAAATCATCTTAAATGTTGAATAGTTACTAATATTTACAAAATGATTCATTCTTAAATCATTAATGGAAGGGCACCAATTTCTAAGAGAAAAGTCAAATTAATATTGAATTCCCAACTTTCCTTATTGTGGAGTAGCTCATATTAAGCCCCTATCTGTTCCCACTATAATTTTTACCTCAATGGGATTTTCCATACTCTATATTGAGAGCCGGTATAAATAGACTCCTTAGTGAAATTTTCAATAGCTTTGTTCAATGTATCCAGTAAACACTTCCTAAAATTGAATTCCTTTTGTCTGATTTAAGAAACAAAACCTCTTTAGATGCGGTAGAGCAAAATGGCTTGGATCAAATGAAACGTGAAACGCTCCCCCCTCACAATATATAAAAGCTTTACTTCTAACCCACAATAATGTCACTGATTTATTTAAATGAGACTTTTTTTTTTAGGTAGGACAGTAAATATAACGATTAATTATAAGAAATAGTTAAACTAATTCTTCAACACATAGTGGATCACATACCGTATTAATGATTGAGCTAATTGCTAAATCTATTTAGTTTATAATTAAATAGCAATATATAATTAAAATATATGGTAACATTATATAATAAAAACATATTGTAATAAAATATGATAAAAATCGATAAATAAAATACCTGGTACCTCCTGGTAATAAAATACACTTTACTAGCCGGTTTCCATAAAATTGTAATAAAAAACTTTCATATTTTCTTACACCTACTGGTCCAATAAGGATCTATTGGAGATAAATTACATTTAGGAAATTAAATATCATTATAACTATCACTTAGAATGTTCGGTTTAAGTTTTCAAAGTGTAATAAAAAATACACCAAATTCAATGAAAACCTGTCCAAATTTTAATTATTTTTTGTTTAAGTAAGGATTAACATTCAACAGGGCCCTGTTTCGTATTGAAAGCTAATAGTAATTATTCATAACTATAAATATATAAACTACTTAGTACTGAGACTAGTACTTATTTTTGTCATAATAGGGATGGCTATTAGTGATATTACAGGAGTTAAAAAGTACTTAAGTACAAGTTGCTATTGTATAAGTCAGAGTAACTGTATTAAATTGAGTCTACTGGACTCAATTTTTTTTTTGGAGTATTACTTTGTACTCCTTTATGAAACAGGGCTCAGGCTGTTATTTTGGATTGGTGTTAGTATAGCTCTTATATAAGAACTTCTATATGTTATTATATAATAATATTCTAATATAATAACTGTTCTTCAATATTAGTTCAATATTGAAATAAACTGGACAAAATGTGGTAAAAGATTTTTTTTTTTTACGATATAGTTTACAATGTTGATATTAGCACCTCGAGGGACGCTTAAATACGAATTTTCGGAAAAATTGGAAAATAAAGATTTTTGGCCAAAATTTTCGCCTTTGATTTTATTGAAAAATAAAAAATATATAAAAAAATAAATGACTCTTACACGACTCACAAACTCACGAAACATGTGAGTGATTCTGGGCTTTATAAACTGTACCGAAGAAAAGAAACTGAATCTAATTAAACAAAATAGAACCGGATATATAAAATAAAACGTTTGAACTGGACACAAACCTCGATTTGTATCACGGTAATGTAGAACAAACTGTAATAAGCAATTGACATGACTATGCAAACAATAAAGTTTTGGAACATTGCCTAAATATTGTTATATTATTAACTTATCCTTATATATTGTGTAAATGTTTTTGAGTTTACCTCTACTCGTATTCAAATATTATGTAGAAGGTCATGACAAGTGTTCACTATGATATATTCTATTGAAAGTGGCTCTCTATAGGCAGCCATCAGACTGATTAATGTTACAGGCCCCGGTACAAGGCTTCAACATCTTCATGTAAGGCATGGTCCATCAAAAGTAGCCTCAAGATTGATCTTGCTTTTAGCAATAGCAGTCTTAGAACTCTTTGAACCAGTTTCACATTATGCTAATAGAGCCTACATCCTTCACCACTTCAAGAAAATTTGTTCAATCAACCTGACGGTAATATGTAGTAATACACATTAGATTATCGTATAATTTACATTGATCTGATATCAATTAAAAAGGGAAATATTTTTTCCTTTTCACTGCCCCAGTTCTATTGAAAACCAGCCATCAAGGATTTAATTATTAGAATTAATTTGTTTAATTATTAGGATTTAACTTATTAATACAGGAATTACCTTATTTGTGTTCAACCCCAAACATCTCCTAATCTCTTTAAAATTCCTACATAGCACGTCCATGCTTCAAACCGCTCAATTTCTTTTTAATAAATAAATACATTAAGAGAAAAGAGAGTAATTTTCACACAATTGCATGAAGTTGTAACATACAGCAGTACTCAGAACTATTCTAGATCAAAACTTGCTTGTAATTTAAACGTTTAAATTGATTTTGATGTTTATTGTAGTCCTGAAGAAAGAACTGAAATGTCAAAATGTTATAAATAATATGTCAATTGACAGTTGCAATAAAAGAAATAACTTTTCTGGTTACATACTTACTCAGAATTTTCGTTGTGTAGACATTTTGAGAAAATTAATGTGATTGGATAGAAAATAGAAAGATTTTCATCAGCTTGGAAAGTCGAGAAGCGGTGTTAATGCTGGTACTGCAGAGATAAAGAGCCGTTAGGCAATTAATCCAGAAAGGATAATCGCCCAATACTAGGCCGAGAGATAAATATTCAGTTCCTATCCTCCGTAAATCATCCAGGATATCTCTACCCCTCTCCGTCCTTTTACCATCAATCCTTGCTTCTTCCTGAATAGTTAATCTGCTACGGATTGTCATTTTATCACACTTTTTTATTATGAAAGGTTTTAATTACATATTAATTAACCGATAGTATTAGTGTTTAAAGCCTAATAACAGTTGACTGCATTGACCAACGTCTTCTGACCACATTATAATATATAGAAGATTATATATTCTTTACTAAAAATATATAGTGAAAATCGAAGTTAATTAAAATAAATGGAACATCATTTTTTTCTAATATACTTTGAATTGTAACAAGGGCGCAAAGAGAATCAAAACTAGGGGGGACCAAGCCATAGTCAATCGAGGGGGGCCATGTCAATTAGCTTGTGACATTTCAGCAAGGAAAAAACGTCTAAGGAAATTGTATATAACTGTCCTAGTGCTTTATTAGTTATTACAATTAGTATTTCCTAGAAAAAAAACATGTTTTTATTAAATTAATAATTTTGTTTATAATCTTAATATTTTCTTGAGACTAGTAATTTTTTAATAAATAATTCAAACACTATCCATTATAGTCTCAAAAGTTTTGAGACTATAATGGATAGTGTTTGAATTATTAATAATTTTTTTCACTTCTAGGAGGGGCAGCTACCCCATATGATATATATGAGAAATATTTTAACTTAAGAAAAAAGTTGGCGAAGGATTTGAGGTGTATGAAGATTATACTCTGGAGATTTACAAGGATTAAGCTTCTTTAGTTGATATTTGTCTTCAAAGGTCACCCGACCGCTCTAGGAGATTAGGAGAGTGGGATTGGTGACGATTTTCTTCACCTGTTTTCGTTTGGACAGGATGAAGAATAAAGGTATGAAATAGGTGATAGCTCTTCAGCTTTTTCCTTATCTAATAATTTCCATTAGTCATCATTTCGTCGAAGGGAGTATGTATTGTGTTTGTTTTTGAGAATTTTTTGGTAATAGTCCAGTAGGAATATTTTGAGCAGAAACAGATAAGAGGTAGGACTGAGATCTGTTTGTGCCTAATTCTCTCTTAATTAGTTTGTTATAACAATTGTATGAGCAACGATCAGAATGATGTCTGGTGCGTAACCATAATGATCTGTATTGGTGCTTGGTTTCTATCTTTGAGGCGTTGATATAGGAGAGGGTCTGCCTTATGTCTTTCTTGTGACGTCATAAGGTAAATAAGCATTTCAGGCAGCTTTTTAGATAAGCTTTAGGAAGGAATGAACGGCTTCATCTAGGATTTCAGGAGTTTTAAGGGAAATCTCTGAGGTTAATTTGGTCAGTTAGAATTTGGCGAATGTTGTTCCAGTTTACTGAGCCCCTTATGAGAGTGGAGGATACGGAAATTGGTAATACAGAGAGAGTTAGAAGTAGTAGGCTGTGGTCCGAGGATATGCTGTCGAGGCGTGAAAGGGGAATACTTAGAAGGCCGAAGTCTTTATGTATGAAAAAATCTAGGATGCCAGGATTACGATTAGGATCGGTTGGCCAGTATGTAGGAGAGTTAGAGCAAGAAATGTGGTAATAAAGGGAACTGAATGCAGACAGTAGTGATCGTCCATAGCAATCGGTGGTTCTGGCTCCCAACTGGCGTTTTTTGGCATTTAAGTATGCACCTTGGTGAAAGAAAACAAAATAGTGTCCCAGGGATTCAGAAAGGAATTAAAGTGTAACTAGGGAATGGGAATTTTTTGTGGGAATAGCTTGCTACAAGTGTAACAGGAAAGAGAGAAGTTTTGATTGATACCATGGGGGTTTTTAGGAACCTTTGGGCTTGTAGGTGGACCTAGTACTGAGTACTAAGGTAACTACTTGAATGTCTGGATGGTTAAGCAGCCTCCTCCTGTTTAGAAGCAGTCGGTTTTCTCGATACAAGGTACTTCTATGTCTGTCATTCCTTATAGTGGCTTAATTGCTTCTGCGTGACAAAGTGAACACACAATAGGCGATTGCATAGGCTTATTGCATTCTTCGTATGCACTGGACTATAGTCCGCTTGGGGTAGGACTTTCACTCTACTCCTCTGGTGTAGTATAGGCGAGCGACCTTATAAATTTGTTCTACGCATGGCGATTGCTCCAGTACTACCAAGAATCATGGTGTAGTTACTCTATTTATTTCGCTTTAATATCTTTACAATTTGACGTATCTCATACACCAAGGCCATAAATTTTTCTTTAACAGGTTCCGGTGGTGTTGAGGTGTGAAGTGTGATTGTATTTTTTTAGGCTTTTGTGTATGAAAAGTATTTAACTATTTTCCTGCAGGTATTGGCGTGTCTGGAATTAATTTCGTTTCATTGATACGTCTTTGACCTACAAAATTACCTGGGTACTTTATTAAATTATTGGTAAAATAGCTGAAAAATACCAATATTTTTAGTGAATATTGGTGGTGACGGGTTATTTAAGGGTCCGATTCGCTTTCATGTTTTCATCTTGGGTATTTGATACTGAGTCCAGCGGGTTTGGTGTGTAGAATAGTGATTCCTCTGGTGTGGTTTGCTTCTAATTGCTGGATACGAAGTCCATTTCGTTAATTGAACTGCTTGATCTGACATGTGAGTATTGCGTAATGATTTTATTGATTTTTGTATGGGTGGAGGATTTCTAGGATTCATGCTTCTTTGTCTCTTACTGATGTTTTTACTTGAAATAAATACATAAAAATATCTCATTTCATAATGGTTAATCGAGGTGAAAAGATTTTTAAAAAAATGTTTATCAGTTTACATAATATTGGTCGAGTTTTAAGTAAATTCCGAAGCAGCTCTAATGTTCGCAACTACACTCTATGAGTAACCGCTACAAGGTTTTGTTGTCACTATATAGTCGAGGCTTCATTTAGTCTTTTTTTTTTATTGATTTTTGTGATAAACATTACGTTAAACTGTTATTAAACCTCTGAAATGGAGGTTTTTGAATGGAAAACCTTCAATTCTGGCAGGCTGGTCGAAAACTTCTGCCAGTCTAAGCGAACCATATTTTACAAGGAAGAAATTGATAAACTGCCAGGAAGATGGGAAAAGGTTGTAGAAAATAGTGGTGATTACATAAGAAATTAAAATAATTTTGTTATTTAATGTGAGCAAAATAAATTTCTGATATAAAAAAAACGGAAGTTATTTATGACTGGACCCCAATAATATACGTAATGAATTCCGGAACAGCGTGAACCTCTTTGAGCGAATGTTCCAAGGAAACTGAGTTGAGGAACGAAATTACTATTCAATGAGAAGATGTAAATAAGATATTACTCACCTATATCTATGTTCTATACTGAGCAGTAATACTCAAATTTTAACTGACACTGTTATTCATAAATCTACTCTTTCCAATTGACAATTTATGAGAAACGACGTGACTAATAAACTTGACGTAAAAGAAAAATTTGGCCTAATTCTCATCTTCGAGTCCTATAAACCCCGACTTATCCTTCCATGGGAGGATAAAATTATTATAACTTTGGGGAAATTATAGTGGTCTTCATGGGTAGATAAAAGATACTTGGTAGAAGTTTCTCATTAATCAGTAATGCAGGACATGAAGGTGAGTTAATGTGAATCTTATAGAAGTGGACATAAATGCCACAGAAGTTAACATGAAAGAAATTAATCTAATAAGAATTATATTAGAAAACAGTGATGTTAACTAGCTTTTTGTAATAAATCAGACATTAATAGACCACAATACACAAAACTGGAGAAGGTTATACATCAATCGGTCAATCGCCAATAAAGTGTTGAGGATAAAAAATAAAAATATAAGATTATTTTATTTTTTATTAATTCTGTACCATATAGTTTGGATTAATTATTATACATTGTATTACAAATATCATTTTTAACGAGACCCGAAAGTAATTTATTCCATCTACACTGTCCGAAGCACTTTTGGTGACACAAAGCATTAGCGACTATGTAAAATGGAGTTGAAATATGTGTGGGATCCTTTGATCCTCTGGGTCTGTGCTATACGGTCATTCAGGGGAGCTTAGTTTTCGTACCTTTTGTAACAAATTACCGTCCATTTCCATAAAACCACTGTGGCTATCGGTATTGGAACAACAGGTAAAAAGCCTTTACCACGGATATTATCAAATTATTTCTCTATTCAACTGTCCGAACCACTTAACTCAGTACTTTGTCCTCTACGACTGCTCTAATATTTATTGGGTGCTATTATAACCCCTATAATGACTTTATTGTCAAAGGCATATAGTTGAAATAATCTTTGTTGTTGGGATGGAATATAATTGAATTATAATGGTGACATTCAATCCTATGATGAAAGTATCCAATATTTTAAAAAGATTCTTTCATTTTTTTGATTTATTTATTTTTTTAAGAAGCTATTCCCTGTTTAAGTTAAGAAACAATTCAGTTTTGAAAATTGTGAAAATCAAAATTTTCTAAAATGCCTCTATATTAGTTTCCATTAGGGATGCGACATCGATAAAAAAACATCGATGTTCAATACTAAAACATCGATGTTTTTTTTAACCATTTCTGTAACATAAAGACTGTTCTAAAGACTACGCATACTCCGGCCAGTCAGAAGTGCTTTTTCAATCAACCAATAGGACATGAAATCCAAAAAACCTCAATGTTTTAAAATATAGTTGCCTAAAATACATTACCCAAAAAACATCGATGTTTTTGAACAACTATTTCAGAAACATAAGGTCTGTTCCAACGATCACGCATTCTACGGCCTGTCAGAAGTAAGTTTTGGAACTAAGAATCCGACATCGACAACAAAAAACATTGATATTTTTAAAATATCATTGCTTACAATACATTACCCAAAATACATCGATGTTTTTGAATATCCATTTGAAGAA